>NC_060273.1:118448944-118652938 GCF_021613505.1 Equus quagga
TTTTCAGATATTTTGTTGTTAGTGGTATCTCTTCTTATAAAGACGCTAATCACGTTGGATCAGTGTCCCATCCTTACGACTTCATTTAATCTAAATTACTCCTTAGAGGCCCCATCTCCAAATATAGCCATACTGGGAGTTAAGGATTCAACATATGAATTTGGGGAAGATACAAACAGCCCATAATAGGAATAATATGATCTGACTTAAATGTTTAGAATGTCACTTTGACTGCTGTGTACTGAATAGACCATATGGAAGAAAGAGTAAAACAGAGAAACTAGTTATAAGTCTAAGGCAATGGGTTAGGTGAGAGATGAGGAAGCCTCTGAATAGCATGACAGTAGTGGAAATTGGGATAATATGTGGATTCAGATCACATTTTGAAAGCAAAGCTATACAGATTTGTTAAATGTGGGTGGATAAAAGAATGAGAGGAAGTAAGAAAGAAACAACCATGGTTTTGGGTCTAAGCAACAGAGAGTGTGATGGCATCATAAACTAAGATAGAGAGGAATAGATGAGGAAAGGAGTCTGATGGGAAAAACAAGAATTATATTTTGGACATGTCAAGATTGACATAGCTATTAGTCATTTGGTGATTTAGAATAAGCAGTGAGATGAATATTCAACTTGTGGTATGTTTATTCACAACCACCTTTTATCAAAGCATCTATTTTAGGAAAGTTACTTATTACTTAGTTAAATCACTTGAAATTAACTCTAGTTGAATTAAGCAGTACGATGCACATTGAGTAGCTCACAGGATCATTGGGAGAACTGAAGAACCAGAATTCAGCCTCAGTAATCAAGGAAATCTCCCCCAAACACCCCAAATCAGAACTGGCACTGAGAAGAAAAGCACTAAAAATATTTCAGGATGATATTGTCCCCACCTGTGCTTGAAATATCTACATTTCAGTTTCCATACTGTCTGGAGACCAGCCAGCCTCCTGGTGGCCTGTTGATTATATTGGACTCCTTCCATAATGGAGGGTGCGATTATTTTGAAATAGATGATTAGATGATTATTCTGTATTTGTATTTGCTTTTCCTGCCCTCCACGTTTCTGCCAGAACTACCATTCATAGATTTACTAAATGTATTCTGCGTCATGAAGTACCATACAACATAACTTCTAATCAAGAAATTCATTTTATGGTGAAGGAAATAAGAAAATGGACTAATGTTTATGGGATTACTGGCTTAACCATGCATTCCCATTTCCCAGCAGCAGTTGACCTTACAGAATTTTGGAATGGCACACCAAATGTTCAGTTCTGGTGCCACCTGGGAGACAACACTGTGCGACGTTAGGGTGCCAGTACATAAGATATGGTATGTGCCATGACCCAGTGATGCTTCCTTAGCCAGAATACGTGAATACGTAAGCAAGGGACAGAGTTAAGAGTGACATCTCTCACAAATTCACCTAATGGCTCTCTCACAAAAATTTTGCTTCCTACTCCAGTCCCTTTAAGCTCCACTGGCTTAGGGGTCTTAGTAAGCAAGGGAGGGCTGCTTCCAAAGGGTATCAAGCAAAAACTGGTATGATTGAATTGGAAACTGACATTGCTACTTCCCTATTTCCAATTCTGAAACCACAGGGTGAATAGTCAAAAAGAGGATTATTGTATGACTCGAGTGATTAATCCTGGCTGTAATGGGGAAATAGTGTTGCTATTACACAATGGAATCAAAAAGGTGTTAATGGAAACTCAGTGATCTTCTGAGGTGCCTCTTAGTACTGCCATTTCCAGTGTTAAAAGTTAGGATATCCACTACAATCCAATACAGGGAAGATGGACAAGGGGTCATTTTCCCAAGGATGGAGGTGTAGTAAACCCACGCCTGAGGGCAAAGGGAGCATAAAATTGATAGTAGAGGAGGCAAGTCAACAAGACAAATACAGCACCAAAGGTGAGTTGCAGGAATAAGGACAGTAGCATCTACCCATACTTTCTTTCATGTGTATATATATTTTATCAGGTTTTATTACATTTTCCCTCCATTTCTACTATGATTTATATGGTGTATTTTAGTGGTAGCTAACTTTACATATTAGTACATAGTTAAAGAATATTGAGACAAGACCATGTCACAACTCCAAGAGAACTGAATATCTTCCAGAAAGCCTGGATTTCAATCTGGATTAAAACTTCAGGTCATTCCCTTTAAATGGGGAAGAATAGTTACTTTAAGTTAAGCGGCAGCATTTTTTTTCTGGAACGTTAAGTATGGGGATAAGCTTGTAAGTTGATGTTGGGCTGCCAAAGGTTTTGCTTATAATGGACATTTGTGATTCATTTTGGCTACATAGCAGCCATGCCCCTTTCTATATTTGGAGAATTCTCCACTTAGGAGTCTTGGTGTGGCCAATGAGAACCTATTGCTGTAGAGGTCGAGAATGCTAGACACTTAGCAGCTTCCCTTGAAGACAGAACACTCTCATGAAACTTAGGTTCAGAGCTGGACTTTGACCAAAGAGTTAGTGATGCAAGAAACCAAGAACAGGAATCTTTGTGTGTGTGACCTGTGACTGTGGCAATGGCAGCAATTATTTCCTTATGAAAAACAAGGCTCAGACTTAGTTTGGAGCTTTTCCTTTGGCTTCTTAGCCTGAATTTGGGCTCTCTAGCTATCCCAGTGTGTCTATAAACTCTCCAACATCCTTTTAATAAACTCCTTTTCTGCTTAATTCTAGCCAGAGTTGTTAAAAATCAAGAATCCCATCTAATGTAGCATCTGTTGAGGTGGTCCCCAACATTGTGCCATTGTAATGAATCCTTTTAAAAATGCCTTTCAGACAATCCTTTTTTTAAAAGTGTGTTTTTAAAATTCAGTCATGAACTTCATATTTTAAAATTAAGCAAAATGCATTTATTAAGTCTGTGCAACTTTAGCTCAGATAAAATTATGTATTCATCAATTAAAATATATTAAAAACCACATATATGTCTTTCATCACTACTTATAGGAGCTACAGGTTGAGTGTCACCAGGCTGAGATAAAGTGCACACTATGCAGTAAAATTTTATTAATTCAAATGAAATGGGAAGAAAGACTATCTATGTTAATGTAAAATAACAATTTTTAAAGATATGAAGTTTTATAATTTCCAAGTACTTATAGCAAGTAACTGCATCTAAAGCATTACTAGAAATGTTAGAAATCTACTAGAAATTACTAGAGATCTGCCAAGCTAGATTAATAGACTACATGATCATGTAATCAAGTTTTGTTTTGTTGGAAGGGACCTGTATTATTCAGGATTTTTTTCTTTTCAAATAATAGAAACTCAGTTCAAACTGGCTTACATAAAAACAGGAATTTGTTGGCACACAGAATAGAAAAATCCAGGGTTTGCCTGGCTGAAGGCATTGCTAGATGTAGGGGTTTAAAAAAAGTGCCAGGACTGAGTCCCCCTCTCTCCGTTGCTTGGCTATACTTTCCTCTGTATTGGTACCATTCTCAGGCAAGCACTCCCCTATTACTAGCAAGATGGCTGCCAGAAGATTTGGGATTACATCTTATCTTTTCAGCAACCCTGTCAAAAAAAAGAACTTCTTTTTCTCAACAGTTTCTAAAAAAGTCTTAGGACTGACTCAGATTTACCCAGAATGACCCATGTGCCATTCTTGGCCAAGAAGATGAGATACTGAATGCCTATATCAGCATCACATTCCCACTGCTGAAACCTGAGGATGACTTCAGCTCTATGAAACCTCAAACTTCACAGAAGTGCAGGAGAGGTGATTCAACAAAAAACACTGGGATGCTATAACCAGAAGATGAGGAGTAGGATGCTGGCCAGGCAGAAATAACAGTCACTTCACTAGAGGGCCTTAAATTCCCAGCACCACCTGGAGCATCCAACTCCTCCATAACACCACTGATTGTTACTGAGCTTTGACTTATACTCTCTTTGTGTTGACATATTTTCTTTTTCACTTGGCAATCTAGTCTGTTGTCACTAAGTATTAACGTTCTTCCTTACATTGAACTCAAATTTGCTTCCTTGGATTTTAAAAACATTGATTCTCTATGCTCTGCTCTCTGTAGCACAGCATCTGCCCCTTCCCACTCAAAAATGATGCTCCTTCAAGTGTTTGAGGTTGGATATCATGCACGTCATGTTTCCCATCCAGTATTCTTATTTCTTCAGCCTTTTCTCAAATGACACATACAACCTTCACTGTCTTGGGCACTTTTCCTCAAGACATTTTCTGGTTTGTCTATGTTTCTTTTACTAGGGTATCATAAAAATATGCTCCTATAAAAGAATTTTTCAGAGGATGAAATAAAACAACAAAGAAACAAGATTGCACTCTGAAATACAGACTATGATCTTGTTAACTCTGACTTATCATTCTACAAGCAGTCCAATTTGGTTAGAATACCAATCCTTGGATTAGGAAGTAAAGTGGATACAATAGGACACTTTATATTTTGTACTAGAGTGACTACAGTCTGGACTGCCTAGGACAGTCCCAAATTATGCCTTAAGCATAATTATTAATGGTGTCCCCTTTCACTTTGAAAACCTTATTTTGGTCACGCTGGTCTTAAACCACGATCTGCTACTGATGTGTCAGGTATCCCACAGATATACAGGTGCACTAGGCTATGAACTACTTGAGAGACTGTTTTATTTGACTTCGTGTTCCTAGAGCTTAGCTCCGTTCCCAGTACACAGTGGATATTTAATAGTTGCTCAGCGAATAAGGGGATGAATAAATCCAATCATATTGTTTTAAACTTAAACACAAAACTTTGCATTTGTCCTTAAAAAGTACACATATAACTGGCTGATGCATGCTTTAAAACAGGTGATGTGTTTAAGAGCTTAAAAAAAATTCTGTATTTTTCAAAATAGCCCTAATATTTCATACACAATATCATAGACAGTGAACAAGGGCCAAATAAATGAAAAATGACTGCAAGAATTTAACTAGTAGAGTATCCGTGTGCCTAGCCCACAGTATTCATGTGCCTAATTTAACATTTATATTAAATAAATATTGATAGAATCAAGACTATCTTCAAGAATATTTAATTATCAAATTTATAGATTAAGATAGCAAAACAGATACTGAAAAAAGTGAGCTCAACAGATTTGATCTTAGAGATCTATGAACTTAGTTTAATATGGACAGTGCAGAAGTGTAGAATCAGTCAAATGCTGGTTAAATAAAATGCTTAGAAAAAGTAGCAATCTAGACTCACAAAGATGATAGAGATGACTTAGTTCCATTCATTCTTTTTGCATAGGAGAAAACTTGGATCAGAAAGAATAGACTTCTTGTCCAAGGCCACATGGTTAGTCACCTGCAGAAACAGATAAAGAATGCAGGTCTTCAGCTGGGAAGTATAGGGCTGTTCATTTGTGTTTAATGGGATTTTATGGGTTAATGGAGTTAATCAGAAAAATATTTTTGGTATTTTGTTTTTAAAGAAGAAAGGTTGATCACCTGGTTGATATTGCAATGACCTTATTTTCCTGAATAGCTATACGAGTGTTCTAAATGCAAAGGGACCACGTTCTAAACATGAGGTTTCCCTAAGTAGCTGTAGAGGGAACGCAGATTGAGTGAGCTAAATTGGGGTGGCCAGATAATTGATCACCCAAACTGAAACTTTTTGTGAGAGCCAGAGAGGGTGCTATTAATAATTATGCTGGAACAACAGGTGTAAATGAGGACTATCTCAGGCAAACCAGAACGTATTGTCACGCTAGACAAATGTGTACTTGTTTTGTAGTTAATTGTTTTCCATTAGGGAGCTGTGGGCAAGAATTCTGATAATGAAAGTTAGGGGGAGGGCCTTTGTTGTATTAAATATGTACCTTAAATAATAAACAAGTTTCAGGATTCGGATTTAGTCCAAGCCTATTACACATCTAGAATGTACTCATCCGGAAATTATGCATCTACTATATCATTTTGGGAGCATTAGGCTTAGTAACTACAACATGAATCGGGTCTCAAATAGGTTGGGAAAAGTACAGATTGTTTTGAGACACCTCAACCCCTCTCCAATCCCATTACTAACCATGAAAGCATTTCAGATGTTTTTGTTTTCTTCTTGACTTGGGTCACATTCCATTGCAGGATGCTGTAAGAGTTTTAACCAAGCATAGAATAGTAATGAGCAATTTGGGAGACCCAGTCCTAAAACCTTGCCTTTGGTCACACGCAACTAGCACTTAGAATCTAAGAACATGGAACCATTTGATTTGCAAGGTTAATCGTATACCTGTTTACTTTGGCATATTTTCTAAGAGGTTAAGCTGGAAAAGTAAAGAGTAGGTTATGGTCCACTTGTCCAAGAAAAAAAAATATAAGCCCACGAGTCTTCTAGTATTTTTCCTATCACATTGAAATATAAAAGCTTGGCCACCATGTTTCTCTTCTGTAAACAGCTGACACCTCTTGACTTTTGCTTGCAGCTGGTAGTTTCTAGCTTGGCTCCACATTAGAATTATGTAGAGGGCTTTTTAGAAATCCTGATACATAGGCCACACCTCAGATCAATCAAATTATCATCTTTGTTGGTGGAACTCAGGCATCAGTATTTTTAAAACACTATAGATAATTCTAACGTGCAGGTGAGGTTAAGAACCACTGCTGTAGACTCAACTCCATCCTCAGCTCTGCAATCCTTTAAGGGCTGGTTGAGGAGTTCTAGTCCAGTGCTCCGACAAGTCTGGAGGAGTCAAAATCAAGTTACAAAGCTAGCATGACTTACTAGTTCCAGTAACTGATCTAGAGTTGCAAGCCAAAGTAAGAAAAATAAGGAAAATTAGCTTTGGACTTAGGTAGGCTTTATTTTTAAACCTGGATCAGGTACTTAAATTAGCTGTATGGGCTTGGACATGTTACTTATTCTCTCTGAGCCTCAGCTTCCTCATCTGTAAAATGGACCAACAGCACTTGTTGCTGAGCTGCTACTATTCCTTTCCTTGTTAATGAAATCAATCCTCCTCTCCCATTTCCCCTAGCTTCGGAAGCTTCCATTCCTAGAAATATGTAAAGTCTTATCTTGATAACCTTATATTCTAGGACTTGGCTTCTGCCTTTTTGGAGTGAATGTCTTCTCAATGACTATAATCTCTCCTTGATACCAGCCCAATGTTGGGGTTCTGCAACCTGCTGGCAGGTTGTCCCGATCTTATTTTCCTGTGCACATATACATGTATGTCCTGCCCCTTCTAGATTTCTTATTTCTGGGCTCCTGCCACCTGACCATTGGCATGTTCCAAAACTCCTTTGTGGACATCACTGATGCCTGTTTCCTCTAAGTACACATATTGGGCACCAAGTTCCATTGGCCTGACTAGACTTCCTCGTGGTACTTCTAAATGGGCTAGCACCCCAAATCCTGCCTCAACTCTAGGGAATGTACTGAGTTTATTCACTAAGTCAACATTCGTGGAGCATTTACTAAATCTAAACACTTTGGCTCTGCACTCACAGACGATTTACAGAATAGTGGGGGGAGATGGACAAGAAAAGGTGTGATGAGCACAGTGACAGGAACAGTGCCAGGCCTTCATTGTCCCTATATTCTCTTTCCTCATCAAAGCTTGACGCTTCTATATTTGTTTATGTCACAAAATAGAATCATTGTTTACAAAAATATTTTAATATTTTTGGAGGAGGAATGGCAAAGAAAATGGTTACTAGTTATATTAAGTTATGTCGGATACTCATGTTTTGCTCGACATGATTGGAAGGATTTGGATTATTAATTTGGTTTCGGTAATTTTTCAAAGTTCATTTCCTACTCCTTGGCATAGTGCAAGCATGCCCTCAATTCTATCTTGGGATCATCTTTGTGAATCTAAAGTGAGCTCCATGCTTTTTCTTAGGAATAATTTAGTATGCTGTGTGGATGAGGTATCCTCTGGCTCTCTCAAAACAAACTAATCTGGCTCCATCTGTCAATTTCTATAAAGACCTTACAGGTATGTGAGCAAACAAGTCTCAAAGAGAAATTTGGTGGCCTTTCCAGCAATCTACGTTGTGGAGCAATCAGTGAAGATGATATCTGAGCTGCCCTTCTACTACCTTCCCTTGACTCTGCTTATCAGTCCTGACTCCGCCCTGTGCCTTTCTAATGATCTTTCTTTGTGTTTTCTGCGGCTGCCAGCAACTTTTTATTATCTATCTGAAGAATGAAAATGACTGATTCTACCAGAGGCAATTGAGAAGTTATATATGGCTCATAGGGGTGATGGTGATGATGATGATGATGATTGCTGTTGTTATTTTAGCATTTTATAGAATTCAGAAGTTATCTGCTGCCTTCTGGCTACTCTACTCATGACCAGTGAACCCTGGAGTTACCCAGTTTGCTTTGGGGTGATCAGGGCTGGCTTAGCAAAAATTGTAAAGGAGAAGAAAGGTTAGATTTAGTAAATCTGTCTCCACTATGGTGTATCTAGTCTCTTTGTGCTGGTTTCCTAGGGTGCCCTCTACTGGGCTCCAGTCAGGTCTTCTGATTCTGGGCAATAGTCCCTGAAACCCACGCCTCTCAACTCTCATTAAAAACCTACCACTTTATGTCATATGTCCTCAGAATCTTAGTGTATGTTTTCCAAGCTGAAAATTAATCCAGGTAAACTAATCCATGTCAATGAGTTAATATGTTTTATTGTATAAATGGGAAAAAAAACCCCAATGTCCCTCCTAGATCACTTAAGTGTACATTTTCACAGTGACTTTATGGAAGACAACACCTCTACATAGTGTCTAATTCACTGGTGACTAATGGTGGGAATGGGGGCCAGGCATATGAGGAAGGCTATGTTCTGAGAAACCAAAGAGGAAAGTATTTTCCAATAGGAAGGATCTTATGGCTCCCCTCAAATTAAACTGTGTGGGCAGCTGTCTACTCTAGCTAGCTATATGGTCAACACCCACAGAGGTAATTTTCACTCTGCCAGCAGGAAAAGAATGAACAACACTGTTTACTCTTACCTTTTTATGAAGAATGCCTGAACTCTTTGGAGGGTATTGTCTAAATCCTAATAAGAAGTAAGTATATGGCATTGTTTGGGGGATTAGTTTGTCCATAAAGATGTGAATAGGGTACACATTCATGGGCATGACCTCTGTTGCCCTCTGTATTTTCTTGTCTACTGAAATCAGTTGGGTAATCTCTGTCTGTAAGCACATTTCCCAAGAACTGGTTAGAGCCAGTCTTCACAAGAGGAACCTATTATGAAACCAGCTCCAGAGGATATGCACTTTGTTGAAGATCTACTGAAAGATATACTTACTTGAAAATGAAATTGCTTGCTTTTGGTTCCCACCTAGCCCCTTGAAAACCAGAGAGACTTGGGGCTGAGTTATAATTAGACAGAGAGGGGAGATGACAGCTGAGTCTGATCTCCATTTTTTTGGTAAGCTTTCTTGCTGTTTAAGCTGGCATTTTCATAGCTGTTGAATGCACGTGTTTCAAGAAGATCAGCTAAATTAATGATATATTATCAAGTTAATAATGTGCCCAAGATTGGGAACTTGGAGGACATAGCACAAAATTTTAAAGGTTCACCTTTTTTCTTAAAATTTATTGTGAATTTTTTGTCTTTCTCTTTAACATATCCATGTTGGATTTAAGAAAAAAATAACATTTTAGGTTGCTTTTCAGTTAAGTTATTAAATCTTCAGTCAAATAAATGTTCCAGTAAAAAAACTACCTTTATCTTGTGGCTCCTGATCTATAATTGTATATCCCCAGGGATATATGTATTCAAATTTGAGAGGCACAAGCTCTGAGGAATAGTGACGGAGAGGATCTAGTCAGAGAATGAGAGTGTGTATTAATGATCGATCAGGCACCAGCCCGGTGGTGAAGTGGTTAAGTTTGTATGTTCTGCTTCGGCAGCCCGGGGTTCACCAGTTCGGATCCCAGGTGTGGACCTATGCACTGCTTGTCAAGCCATGCTGTGCCAGGCGTCCCACGTATAAAGTAGAAGATGGGCATGGATGTTAGCTCAGGCCCAGTCTTCCTCAGCAAAAAAAAAAGGATTGGCAGCAGATGTTAGCTCAGGGCTAATCTTCCTCAAAAAAAAATAATAATAATTGATCGGTAGGTAAGGAGGATTAGCCCAAGTTTCCTTGTGAATAACTTTCACAGAGGACAGTGGCATTTGATGATAAGGTCTAGTGCACAGCTGTAATGAAGCAGGGATTTTAGGAGTATCTAGACAGCATTGGAGTGGAAGAGAAAATAGACTCAAAATACAGAGTCATCAAGATGGATGTGGAAGAGGCAAAAATGTGATTGAACTAATGTAGATTTCTTAGGTTCCTTATACAGCTATAGTAATTATGAATGCACAAAATAGATGGGATGGCAAATAAATAAAGAGGAAAATTCTACATGTTAATTTTTGCATAATAGCATCTTCTTTCTCCTTTCTGAAAGTTTAAAGTGCATATCCTTTTAATCTTGAAAGTAGTATATATTTTTATCACTAGTGTTTTATATTTATTATCTGGAAAATATTTATTCCAGAAGATAATTTGTCTATAGGTTATTTGAAACTCAGAGCATGTTTTTCAATAGAAAGAGTCTTATTAGCAGTGAGTTTTTCATGCCTGTCCCAAAAGTGTATTTAATACAGAAAGTATCTGGAATAGGTAAGGGGAAGGGCCAAGTATCTACATTGTTTTTGTAAACACACTTTGATGCAAGTGATCTGAACAATACCGTGAGACACACTATTACAAAGGTTGAAGTCTCTTGTGATGAGGGCAGGAGACTGAGGACACTGGCTGAGGGCCTGGGCAGGGTTGCAAGGAGGTGTAGAAATATAGGAAGTTGGCTGTCCAGCCCACAGTTGCCCTCTCTGCTACCTGGTACCTTTCTACATATCCAACTAGAGTAGTTACTTTGGCAATTAGGCCGAAACTGATGGAACCATGTGTGGACACCCGACCTAAACCAGGCCAACCAGATATTTTAACTTGAGAGTCTGCAACTGGGGACAGACGCACCAGCTAACCCCTGCTGGTTATTTAGAATTAAGAGATTTCTAGGGGCCACAGGCAGCCAGTCCTGTCAAGAAAGTGGACAAGCAGAGGACCAGCATACATAGAAAAAAACCGAAAAACACAGAGAGAGAATTGATGAGGAACCATGCATTGCGAGTGGGGAGGAAGAGGGAGAGAAAGTCAAAAAGTGGGGGAGAAATAGGGAAAGAACATCAGAGGGAGAGAATTTTCCTTGGAGCCTGTCAATTTGTTGCTGTAGACGCCAGACCCTCTGACTGTGTTTTCTATAAGATATGAGGATCTTCTTTCCTTTCCTCACCTCTGTTCCTCTCCAAGTCTTAATCACTTATGCCCTAAATAGAGATGAATGGCCCTGATGGAGAGGAAAGGAGCAGAGGGACATTCTTAGGACCACTTTGGCCCAGATAAGAAAGTGACTGCTTATACTATAATATGATATATGGAGTATATTTAAAATTGCCCATTTGTTAAGCACACTGAATTCTAAGAAGCAGCTTCAGGCTAGCTTGACAGCATTTATATGTAACGAATAATATGCTGATTACTGTCTTCGAAATTTAACCTATGTAACGTTTTACTTGATGAAACTCTTCTCTGGTTCAATCAGCTGCAGTTGCACTAACTGGCCTTTAGAAATTAGATGCTCTCACTGAACTGAGAGACAAAGAAATGAGGAATAAAGGTCCAGATTTGTCATTAACTTGAAATATAATAGGCCATACATAGGAGTTATGACTTGATATCATAAAAATCCTCACTATGCTGCGAGGGCTGAGCTAAAACTGCTCCAATTTGGCTCGGGTTATTTTTATGAAGCCTGGGCTGAGTCGTTGTAAACTCACCTGATCAAGGCAGACAACATGTTTGCCTTAAAAGGACCTTTGGCAGGTTTCCCTCCCTGCTTTTGTATGAGAACGGGAGAAAAGTAGCTTAATGTGAACCGACAGAGAAGACAACTTTGATTCTACTCAGCTCTGCTGCTCCCGACCGGCCAGAGAAGGCTGAATAAGTCACAATTTCTCTGGGTCTAAGTTTCCTCACTCATAAAACGTGAAATCCTTTCTTAAAACAAAGCCACAAAAATTAAAAAAAAGACTTTTAAGTAGACATGGTCTAAGTGCTCTAAAAAAGAAACCACTGGAAGTACTGGGTTCAAATATAATAAATATCCTTTAAAATGCATAGCTGATTTCATAAGAAAAGAAGAGAAATTTCCAGGGTTCAAAAAGAACTTGGGAATCCCCCCTACTGTTTTCTATCTCCCATGCGTGCCCTGATCAGGTCACACCATCTTTCGCTCTGGACCGCCGCAAAGACTGGCTTTTGTCCACCAACTCCTGCCTCCTCCAAGCCCATGTTCTTAGCTGCAGCCAGGGTGGGCTAAAATTTTAAAATACAAACAAAATCAGTTAACTCCCCTGCTTAAATTCCTGCTCTGATCTGCCATTGCTATTTGATAAAGACCCAAATCTTATCACAGTCCCTGCCCGCCTCACTAGCGTAGTAGCCAGATTCCAGCTGCACTGGTTTTCTCCAGGTCTGCAGCAGAGCGATTCCTCTGCTTGGAACACACCCCACTCTGCTCCCTCCTGCCCCAGCTTTCTCTTAGTTCATTCCGACTCACCACTCAGAGAGCTCTGCTCACCCACACGGCATTTAGAGCTTCTCCCTGATGCCCCCAAACCAAGACAGTCTCCCTTGATTACATTTTATCAGTTTTTTGTACTTCTTCCTAGCATTTGTTACAATTCCAACTAAATAAATAATGAAGGATTTAGTTATTTCGCATATGTCTCTCCTGCCAAAATTTAAGGTCTATGAAGGGAGAGACTGTATCTGTCTTGTTCTCTATAAAATTCCCTGTATACCAAGTATGGTCTCTTTCATAGGTGATTAAAAATATGTTGAGTGAATGAGCTATATGTACATGAGGCTAGAATTGATATTAATTTATCTCTACCTCACCCCTTATATTCCGCCCACTACTCTAAGGTAACAAGCTCTTTGAAGAAACATTTTAAGAGTAGCATTAGCCTGTTACAAGTTTTCTTTTAGCCTTTTTTAGAATGCATATATAAATAGTCTTATTCCATACTCCCTGACAAACTTTTATCATTCTTCTGCAATTTGAAAGAAATATCCAGGGCAATATGCTTCATATACTTCTAATTGTTGCAAGAGACCTATTACTTCAAGCTCTTATTTAAAATTATTATGAGTGAATATCAGTTGAAATATATAAGCAAATTTAATTATTTAGATTTTTCTCTGGCCAGTGGTTGTGGTTGATAGAATTGATTTTACCTTATACCTGAAGCAAATGTTTGGTTGTAATTGAAATACTTAATTTTTGCGTTATAAGCAAATCTGGTGTATGTGTGTGTATGAGAGAAAGACCAGCTCCCCCAATCCAGCATAGCCTAATTTACCAAGGATTTCCCTTGCCTATAGCCCCCTTATTTTATCAATTCAGATGTTAAAATTTCAGATCTTTAAAGTTGGAAACAATGGAAGAAACAATTGTATAGAAACAGAAAAAAATTTCTGAATGTGTGTAAAGGTAGCTTTGGAACGAAATAAGCCAATCTTATGTTAAAAATTCTAGGGGCCGGCCCGGTGGCGCAGCAGTTAAGTTCCCACGTTTCACTTCTTGGCGGCCCGGGGTTCACTGGCTCGGATCCCGGGTGCAGACATGGCACTGCTTGGCAAAAGCCATGCTGCGGTAGGCGTCCCACATATAAAGTAGAGGAAGATGGGCATGGATGTTAGCTCAGGGCCAGTCTTCCTTAGCAAAAAGAGGAGGATTGGCAGTAGTTAGCTCAGGGCTAATCTTCATCCAAAAAAAAAAAAATGCTAATTAAGGCAAAAGATAGTCTTTACCATACAAATAACTCATTTTCTCAATGTGATAGGTTTACCTTTTCTTTGTGAAAGTGAGAATCAAGTAAACTCTGTCATGTAAAGTATGCTATGTAATGTTCTTGAGATTGTTTGCAAGTTCAGCCTTCATGGGGGACTATTTGTTTCACACTAAATTATTTGCCCACAAATTAGCACTGGCAACTAGATGAGTGCAGAATTTTTTAATGTTATGATAATAATCTTAAGTGTATAAAACCGTCAACAAAGGGCCAGGCCCTATGCTAAAAGCTTTATATTGATTATCTCGTCCTACTCTCAGACTGTTCACAACGCAGTACATCATTTTATTATACCTTCATCATTCATTTCCTGAAGCTCATTTCCCAACGTCACACATTTAGTATGTTAGCGTCAGCAAGCAAACTCAAGGTTCTCTGATTCCAAAGTCCTGTTTTTAACTACTATGGTCTAGTGCTCATATATAATATCCCTCTATTGCCTAGCATTCATGGACATAGGATTTATAGGCATGATACTTTTAGATTAACTCAATGTCATACTTGTTGGGATTACACTGTCTGTTCCAGAACTGGGAGAAGGACTAGGTGTTCTGATTCCCATCCCATTGTTTTCCATTATACTGTGCTACTTCCAATTATAGAGCGTATTCACACACATTTCACTTATGACATAAACTAAAGCAATATTACTGGCTTCTATATTTAAAGAGGGTATACATAGAAGAAATTTCAAAAAATAATTTCTGAGTTAAAGTTCGATGTCTTTTTCTTATATATTTAATTGTCAGTAACATGGTTAACATGAGGTCAATTTTAAAAATGCTTCTTTCTAAAACCCTGACCATGATCTTGGAAAAAGACAAGTTCTGGGACTAGGACCTCAACCTCAGAACTTTAGACCAACCAAGAGATCAAGCACTCTCTTCATTTTCTTTTTCCCTAACTTTCTCATACCAGGGAAAGAACTAGGGAGAAGAGAATCACAGAGAAATTCTACCCTAGTTCATTATGCCTGACTTTTCTGCTCATTATTGCACATGGTAGAAGTAAGCAGAAAAATGAATCATTATGTAGCATCAAGAGAATGAATTCCTGGGCTGGCCCCGTGGCTGAGTGGCTAAGTTCACATGTTCACTTTGGCAGCCCAGGGTTTCACCGGTTCAGATTCTGGGCGTGGACATGGCGCCGCTCATCATGCTGAGGCGGTGTCCCACATAGCACAACCAGAAGGACCTACAACTAGAATCTACAACTATGTACTGGGGGCTTTGGAAAGAAGAAGGGGAAGGGGAAGGAGAAGATTGGCAACAGATGTTAGCTCAGGTGCCAATCTTTAAAAAAGAAGGGAATGAATTCTTATTTCATATTTTATTTTTTAATCTGAAAATCAACTTTCTTTCTTACAATTTAAAAAAAGATAAATATCTCCCTTCCTGGCATTTCCAAAGATCCACAGATCAGGTGTTAACTTGAGATTTACACGTCATGACCTCCTTTAGCAAATCTCATATGACCTGCAGATTTTAAAAAATTGCCATAGGTACCGTTTCTTGTTAGAAATCCTAGTTATACTAAACAAAACAAAAACAACAAAAAGCCCTTTAACAACCAACAAACAAAGCTTAGTGGAGAAATGAGTAAGTATAATATGTGAAGGACTTTTATTAGAGTTTGATCATTTTTAAAAGCATAAGGAATTTTTCCTCAGGCTATTTTATTTCATGAAGAACAATCCAGAACTTTTCATTGTTCCACAGAGACCTAATTTCCAGTTCCTTAATAGTCTCTTCTGGTTCTGCTCTGAATCTCTCTAGGTTCTCCAGGGGGGTCTATATTATGGATTATTGTGCTAGTCTGCTCAGTGCTGAGAATTGTAAGATCTATTAACCTTCATTCACTCATTCATTCAACAACTACAGGTCAGGCCTATGGTAGGCACTAGTGATAGAGAGATACAAAGCAGTGTCTCCCTCTAGTAGAGACTGGATGACTCTTCACAAGTCATTTACTCTTCCTCCTAGGTGCACAGCTAGACTACTTTTCCCAGCCCCCCTAATTAGGTGTGGCCATGTTCCTGAGACGAATGGCTTGTGGGCACAAGTTGTGTGAGACACTGGCAGGCCTGACCCATAACATTTCCTTCCTCTTTTTCACAGTAAACATGTATTGAAACTGGCTGAACCACGAGATAGAACTTGAGACCCCAACACATGCTTGGAGTAGAGCCACCTGACAATTAGGAACACCTGTTTTGGACTTCTTATGGGCAAAAGTAAACTTCTATTGTATTAACTACTCCCCACACATGTAGGAGTTTATTTCCTACAATCTCTAGCAGGGGCCTAATTAGTACACTGCACTCAAAATCAATTGGGAAAATAGATTTAGAAATCACTATAGACTACAGTGCTTTGATAATGTTAAGACATGCTCTGATCCAAGTACAGAGGATGGCCTGGGGAGTCAGTGTTAGAGGAGGTGACATCTGAACTGAATTTGGTAGTTCAGTGTCAGGCAAGCTAAACAGGGGAAGAGTGTTCAAGATAGACTTGCATGTACAAAGACTGCCAGGCAAGAAAGAGTAATTTCAAAGGATCAAAAGACATTTGGGAAGGGTTAAATGCTGACTTACTTTAAAGAGCATGGCAAGACATGAGCCTAGAGAGGTAAAGAGGAGCTAGCTAATGAAGGAGGAATCGGGGGTCATCTGCCCACCACAAGACATGCCAATAGTCAAGAGGCAAGGTGGTAGGAGGGAAAGGGTTTTATTACAGCTTGCTAGCAAGAGGCAAGATGGCTGACTACTGTCCAAAAGAACCATCTTACAGAACAAAGACTCCATGCCTGTTATATGGGGGCTGGTCTTCAGGTGGGGCAGACATCTGGTCTTAGTTCCTGATAATCTTTTGTTTTACTGGATATGCATCAGAGACTGGAGCAATGTCCAGATCTTTCAGTTGTCATTGATGATGGCTATCAGAATAGACTCTCTGCCTGGGGGTCATAACATTCCTTTGAACTTTGTTCAAAAGAACAAATTTGGGGCCGGCCCGGTGGCACTGAGGTTTAGTTTGTACATTCTGCTTCAGCGGCCTGGGTTTCGCTGGTCTGGATCCCGGCTGTGGACATGGCATCACTTGGCATGCCATGCTGTGGTAGGCGTCCCATGTATAAAGTAGAGAAAGATGGCATGGATATTAGCTCAGGGCTAATCTTCCTAAAAAAAAAACAGAACAAAAAGAACAAAGTTATCAACTTGGAGGGGCCATAAAATCTACAGAGCATGTATATCTCCTGGAAGATGCATATCCTGGTGGGTTACTTAATCAGAGGTCATCCAAAGTTACAATATAGTTTCTCTTCTACAATATGGCTTCCCTTATGGCAACCTTGTGCTGAGCCAGTAGACATAGATAGTAGACATAGACATAGACAGCTGACAGGCAAAACAGATGGGAAGAGAGCATCCTGGGAAGAAAAAACCAGAATGTATGTAGCCCAGAGTTATTAAATACCATAGTGACCCCTCAAATTAAACACAAATTAATAGAGATGGAGTGAGGTAGGAGTGGAAATAAGACAGGTAGGAAGAGGAGCCTGGAGTGGAAGGTAAGATTCTTATTCTCCTTATGTTGATTCTGAAGACAAGAAAGGGCTATTAAGAAGCTTTAAGCATGGAAGTAATGGGACACATTTTCACTTCACAAATATTCTTCTGGCAGGAAATCATGTGGAAAACAGATTAGGGTTTATGTAGTATTTTAACAAAGCAGTGTTTTGGGGTTTTTCCTACCGAAACGGTTATTGTGATGAGTTTTCCCATTGAATTCTACCTTATTTGATAAGAGAGGACAGTTTCAATGGTTATGGATCCTCATTCAGGATGTACTGGATTAGGAAAGACTGGAGGTGTGGGGACAAGTTAGGAGGCTATTAGTATTGTCCAGAACATTGAGGGTGAGAGTCTGAGCTAGGGTTGAGCAGAGGAAAGGGAGAAGAGGGGAAGAATTCAAGAAACAGTCAAACCACTTAAAGAGAGGCCTTAGGTGGAAGCACACGTCAGAGATGACTTAAGTTCTTTGTCTTGAATGAATAGGGACATGGTAATGCTATTCACTCCAGAAAGGCCTAAGACATAGGAAGAAGAAAAATTGCGGGAAGGGGGAGAAAAGTTTGGTTTTTGAAACAATGATTCTGCGGTGACTAAGGCAGATCCAAGTAGAACTGTTGAGTTTTCATCTGGAAAGAAATACAGGCTCAGGCTCGCAAAGATCAGAAAAGGGGAAGATAAATTGTGGAATGTTATCAGTGTATAGAGGTCCCAGCAGAAGCCTGAATGAAAGCAAGAGAGATTGTCCAGGGTGAGCAGAAAGGAGGGCGAGGTGTGGAAGCTTAGGGCCCACTGGCATTTCATCATCCAACCAAAGGAGAACTCAAGGAGTAGGAGGAAAGGAACTCTGAAGCAAGGCTCTGAGTCCAGAACAGCACAGGCATAGCAGGCGATCAAGCACTTTAAATGCTGCAACAGTGAGGACCAGAAAAGGCCTCCGTACTTGCTAATCCAGACTCTTTGGAGAACTTTTAAGGAAAAGCTTCGTAGAACGGAGGAGTGAAAGCCAGAGTACAGTGAGTGAGAGGGAGGAATAGATGTGGAAGCATCAAATGCCACTATTCTTCCTAGAAATTTTGCGGTACGGCTGGGGATTGAAAGAAATGCGGGACACAGAAAAGTTTCTCTTAGAAAGAAGAAACGTTCTCTTAGAGAGAAGAAAATGTCTCTAAGCATTGGGGGTGGTTGCAATGAAGAGGAAGGCATTGAAGATAAAAAGGCCTGGGGATAAGGGGCAATGTCTTAAATGAGCTGTAAGGTACCCAGGAGGCCTCTTTTCCCATGGCTCAGAATCGTTTTGGCAGCTTCCAGTACTTTGGCTCTGAAATGCAGCCATTTCTAACCAAGGGCTCCACAGGCAAAGTTCTTTCTGCTCTAGCCATTCAGTGATCTTCGGGGCCGATAGGATCACCAGCATAAACTGAGAGAGAAGAAACACCAGAGAGAGATGCAAACTCAACACATGCGTTAAACGCTGTTGCCGGAGACACCTCACTCATCAGAAAATGAACGTAATTTCAACAATTTGAAGGTAAATGAGTTAATGTGGAGAATGTTGAAAGGACTTTTTTAGAGGCCCCGTATCAAGGATTTTTTCTGTTTTCTTTAATTCTCTCAAATCCCAAAAGATTTGTATCTGAGGTATAAACCAAGTGTATTTTAGGTGCTTATTTGTTTTGTGAATTAGCCGTGAAGAATATAAGCCATTTCTTACAGGAAAAACAATTATTTTTTAGATGATCTGTGGATACATGTTGCTTCATCCTACTTTTCAACTGATTCGCTAAGAAATTTTTGTTATTATAATTCAAAATTTAAAGAAAATAAAATATTTTGTATTTTAATGCCACTGACTCTCTCTGCCATTTCAGTCAAGTCAATAAAAAAACTAACTTTTTCTATTTTGTCTCTACTTCTCTATGTTTAAAATAGGTTATCTGTTGCTTACCTGCTTTGCTAAAGCAGTCACTTACTAAGATGGTGTTATCCTAGTTTTGAATGCTTCATAGAACCAGAGGTGACAAGAGATCTAGAGTCAGAGAATTCAAGTTCGAGTCCCAGCTCTGTCTCACACCAAAGGTAACTAGATTCCTTGCTTGTATCATAGAGATAATAAACAAACTTCCTTATTGAACTATTGTGAGATAATATCTGTAAAAAAGACATATACAAGTTAGACTTCTATAGTTCTAGAAAAAGTAACGTGATAATACCCTTAATAGACATGAAATAACCTCATTTCTACACATAATATATATTTCAGGAGGTAAACAACAAAAATCAACCAGCAAAGTTAAGTGAGTTTCAAGAGAATTTCCTTTGGGGGCCGGCCCGGTGGCTGAGCGGTTAAGCTCATGTGCTCTGCTTCAGCGGCCCAGAGTTTCGCCGGTTCACATCCTGGGTGTGGACCTAGCACTGCTCCTCAAGCCATGCTGAGGTGGTGTCCCATGGAACAGAACTAGAAGGACCTGCGACTAGAATATACAACTATCTACTGCGGGGTTTTGGGGAGAAGAAAAAGAAGAAAAAAAAAGATTAATAACAGATGTTAACTCAGGTGCCAATCTTTAAGAAAAAAGGAAAATAAAATTTCCTTTGAAGTTCTCCATGGTGATTGCTGATATATGGGCACATGTAAGGAAAGTATGATTTGGACAAATAGACTCTACCCTTTGGGGTGAAATATTGACATCAGTGAGGATTTAAAGCACAAAGATAAAACATGGCCACATTGATCCAAAGAAATTGTGTCATTATGGTTTGGCTTTTTGTAGTCCTGTAAGAATATTTTTTACATAAATAATAATTTAACTTTGAGACTGCCTGTATTCCTTATTTTATTCCCATAGAAACCCAACACTTGAATATTACACCTGCTGCCCTAGAGTTCATTTAAACTTTGGTCTTTAAACAATGTATATGCTTAATCTCACCTATTTATTATCTGCTTATTATCTGTTTCTTCTTTTACTGCCCGGAGTCTGTGTTTTTATTTTCTCAGAGGGCAAGGCAACATCTGTGTCATGAGCAGTTTGATATGTATTATAGAGCCTTAATAAATATCTTTTATCAATTTTATTTGCTCTGTAAGAAATATTCACATTTACGGCTCAGTTAAATAATGATTCTGATTATTATAATATAAAATTAGAACAGTACACAGGGCATCTCTCCAGGTTTATATTTTAGGGACAATCTATTCTTTTTTTTTAAAGATTTTATTTTTCCTTTTTCTCCCCAAAGCCCCCTACTATATAGTTGTATATTTTAGCTGTGGTACGTGGGATGCTGCTTCAGCGTGGCCTGATGAGCAGTGCCATGTCTGCGACCAGGATCCGAACCGGCGAAACCCTGGGCCGCCGAAGCAGAGCGTGCAAACTTAATCACTCGGCCATGGGGCAGGCCCTGGGACAATCTATTCTTGAACACAAATGAGCTCATACTGATACACTCCCAATATTGAGCTTTCCTACACTTATTCTATTTTTAGAATATGTATTCTAAATACTTACCTACTTATTCTATTTTTTTTTAAACATAGACTTTACATGTTCCAAAAGCTTGCTAAAGTTTCCCAGGAAAATATCTGTTGGATTTTTATTGGAGCAGTAATTAGTGTATTTCACCTTTTCCAATCCATATTGCACATTATGATCATATTCACCTTCCTGAATTGGTCTACTCGAGATCTCTTCCAAAGGACTCTCTCATATAGTGTTTGTGTTTTTTCCAACTCACCATTAGTATTTTGCTCTTTTTGAGTTACCCTTCTTATGTGCAGTGTGCTGTTTGTATATTATTATCTTTGAGAAGTTGTATATGAAGTAAGAATTTTTGATTGGAAGGTAGGCTCTTGATTTTTAAAAGAACTGTAAGCCATTCTAAGGCCTGAAGGACATAGGAGAAGACAGCGAGCATTATGCTTATCAGCTCTGAAAGTGTTAGCATCAACATGACTGAATCCTGGGGGGGAAATACCTTCTTCAGAAGCACTTAGCTATTTACTGTTTTTCTTGTTTGTTTTACCTGGGGCTATGTCTTTGAGTACATTTGAAGATTTCCCAGGTAAATCCAACCCATATATGTCTCCCTACATATTTTAAATTCCTTTGTGAGAACCATTGTTATTTAACTGTTTTACCCTTGCCTCACATAATCTCCTTGAATGTAGCTTGGACTTTTTGGGTGTTTTTCACAATTTTCAGCTTGTGTTTTGCACATCTACTCAGTAATACATGATGCATTTAACTACAAGCATTTAACTGAGGTTTTCTTCCCATGTGCCCAAGCCTTAAGATTACTGCTACTTGAACATGGTGAGATTACCACCACTTGATCAGACTGGCCGAAGTACAAGGTGCGGTGCCTGAAAACCAAGTCAGTGAGGTGGCCAAAGTCTACACGAGTCATGATTACCAGTGCTGGAGGTACAACACACAGACTCCTAAAATCTCACTCATTAATACAATAAAGATATATATTTCTCCCTCACTTTCTGGTCTGATACAGATCCGGTGGCTTCCACCACTTTGTAGTTATGCAATCCTACCAGTGCCTCCACGGATGAAGGCACAGAAGAGCTAGAGAGGTGGTGTGTCTTAAGGGGCCAGGCCTGGAAGTGACTCTGTCCCTCTGCCTTCATCCTATGTGCAGAGCTAGTCTCATGGCCCAGATGGAACTGTCAGGAAGGCTGGTCAATATAGGAAAAACACGGGTATTTGTTGAGCACTATAATCTCTGGTCCTCTAATTCAAACTTCACCTTTTTTTAAAACTAAAATTGAGAAAACTTCAGCAATTTCCCGTGGTAGCTCCTTTAAGACTGAGCAGCACTAGGAAAGGTTATTTTTCCATCCCAGTTGGTTCCCGGAGTAAGAGATCTGGGAGATAACAGACACACAGTGGTTTGGGTGTACAGTCATGGGTTCACGACTGTAGACTGTATCTGGGGCTCTGCATTTTAGGGCTCCTTCAGGATTTGTGGAGACTGCACTAGGAGAGCAAAGCTGGGGTAAAATCCTTGATATGGGCTGCTTGTTGGCTTCTCGGCTATCCCAGACCTAGGATCAGTTGGCCAACAAATCTGGGCTGCAGGTTTGATAAGCTCTCACTCTTGAGGTCAAAGGAGGCGCCTTGACTCAACCCTGGGAAAGTGACTGGAAGTCGGTCGTGATTCACTTAATAAGGCAGGGGTAGGACACTTTCTTCAGCGATCTGGATTGAGAAATAAGACTGGACAGATTCAAACAACCAACCAAAAATGAGATTTTTCTCAGCCTCTGCACTCCTCAGAAGGAAAAATAGATACTGAATGCACTGCTGTGAAACAGGTATCCTAGGAATATTCTAGAATAGTAATATATCTATGCCTCACTAAGCCTCATTGCAGCCTGCTCCCCAAAGTATGGTCACAAAATTAGACAGGATAAGTCAGCCTACTTGTGATTTTGCTCCATTGGGAAATTTATATAATTTAAAGTTAACTGATTTGACTTTCAGTTTGATTTAGGCCTAGTCTGTTACATAGTCCAGCATAGAAATAGGCAGCTGGCACGTGTCTGTGCCATTGCTCTCCAGGCAGTAATAATCATCACAATGTTACCTTTCACTCACAGCAGGTGTCTCGGAGGAGCTCCAGCACCAGAATTCTGTTCGGCCGGTAGAAATACAGCCCTTTAATGTGCTTAGTGCTTTGAGAAACAATTGAAACATGACTATGATGATGTGCAACCATTTTATGACACGGCTATTGCATTATCTCTACTGTTGCAATGGCATATCATTGGCTACCACTCATCAATAGATTTTTATGGCTCAGAGTGATCTAATAAATAGCAGCAGACGGAGTTTAGAGTCTCCTTGGAGAACTGACTAATCCTACAACTTGTGGAACTGCTCTCTTTACATTTACAGTTTGGCCTTTTTCAGAGACAGAAAATGAAGATGACAGGGAAACTGACAGAAGGAGAGTTAGCTGCCAGACCCTAGAAGCTGTTCTTTTGTCTGTACTGCTCAGGATCTGCATCTTCTTCAAAATCATAGTGATTTCTTTCCCAGGCCAAGCAAACTTACTATTTTTGTTCACAGTGGACATTAAAACTCCTCATAGTGCCCAGATTAGCTAACTCAGTAAGGGGATCTGTCCAGTCCCTACTACCCTCTAGAGATCATTTTTTGCTTTCTGACTATATCAGTCTGCTCAGGCTGCCATAACAAATACCATAGACTGGTTGGCTTAAACAATCAAAATCAATTTTCTCAGAGTTCTAGAGACAGGAAGTCTGAGATCAGAGTGCCAGCATGACCAGTTTCCTGGTGAGGGCCCTCTTCCTAGCTTGCAGATGGCTGCTTTCTGGCTGTATTTTCACATGGCAGAGACAGAGAGCAAGCTCTCTGGTCTCTATTCTAATAAGAGCTCTAATTCTTTCTTTTTTTGAGGAAGATTAGCCCTGAGCTAACATCTGCTGCCAATCCTCCTCTTTTTGCTGAGGAAGACTGGCCCTGAGCTAACATCTGTGCCCATCTTCCTCTACTTTATATGTAGGACGCTTACCACAGCATGGCTTATCAAGCGGTGCCATCCACACCCAAGATCCGAACCGGCGAACCCCGGGCCACCGAGAAGTGGAACGTGAGAACTTAACCACTGCGCCACCGGGGCGGCCCCAAATTCTTAATTCTTGTAAGAGTCCCACCCTCAAGACCTAATCTAAACCTAATGACCTTCCAAAGACCCATTTCCAAACACCATCACATTGAGGGGTTAGGGCTTCAACATGTGAATTTTGAGTAGGACACAATTCAGCCTATAGCATCAACAAATATATGACTAGGAGTACTCTAGTAGTTTCTTGATGGATTTCCCTGTTCCTCACTAGACCCTACAATCTATTCTCAACAGAGATAGATTTTTGAAAAATATAAATCAGATAACATCACTCTCTTGTTCAAAATCCTCCAATGACTTCCCATCACACTTAGAAAAACTATTCCATGGATTACAAGGTGCCAGGTAATTCAGACCCCCTTTCTTCTAGTTGCTTCTTTGTTCACTTCACTCCCGCCATACCAAGTCTCTTGCTATTCCCCAGGCACATCAAGTTGACTTCCCCTTCAGGGACTTTGCAATTGTTGCCTCCTTGGTCCGGAACACACTTTTCCAGATCTTTAATGGCTTGTTCTCTGTCTTCATTTTCACATCTTAATTGGCATCTTCTTGAAACACTCCTCTTTCTCTAATTCTAACTGTATATTCTGGTTAATATAAGTACTGGTCTTCAAAGGACTTCATATATGAAACTTCATATTCTTTTTTATATTCTCAGTGACTAGAATAGTGTCTGACATATATTAGGTACTAAATTGTCATTTATTACAAAAATAAATTAAATATGATGTACATGCCAATGACTTTTATATATATATTGTCATTCTAGTCTTCTCTTCTGATTTCCAGGCTTGTATATGCAACTACCTACTTGATGCCCCCCCTTAACTATTTCATAGACAATCAAACATTTCCAAAATTGATTAATCTATCCCATGAAACCTGTATCTTCTCCCATGTTCCTCTTCGCATAGTGCGTCAAGCAAAATCTTGGCGTCACCTTTAATTTTTCCCTCTTCCTCACCTCCTTATGTCCAGTCAATAACCGATCTTATTACTCTGTCTCTAAAACACATCATGACTCTGCCCTCTTCGCTCCTTCTCTACCACTGCCACTCTTGTCCAAAATGCCACCAACTCTTGCCTGGAGCACAGCATCTTCTAACAGATCTTCTCACTTTCATTCTTATCACACCCCTCCCCATCTATTTTCTAAGCAGTAGCCAGAATGATGCCGGGCATTTATTTAATAGCAATGGTGAATGTGTATTGAGTTCTGCTATGTGCTGCTCTGTCAGAACTTGAAGATGAACAAACTGAACGTGAGTTTGGGCCCCCCTGGAGACTAAAAATGCAAATCTGTTCATGTAACTACCATGTAAAAATCCTTAAAATGAGTTTTCATGCTCTTAGAATAAAAGCCAATATCCTTACCTGGCCACCAGGCCCTGCCTACTTCTCTGGTCTCAGCTCGCACAGCCCTCCTCCTGCCTCTGGCTTCTGGTTGCCATGGCCTCATAGTCCTTTGAAACCGCCACCTGCTTTTCCTCTTCAGAGTTTTCCTGCAGGATCTTCCCTGTCTGGGGCAGTGTTTCCTCCACTCTTGTCCTGAGTAACCCCTGCTTCTTTCATTCCTCAACTAAAACATCTCTCCTCAAAGATGCCTCCTCTGAAACAGCTAGGCAAAACTGAGTCTCCCTAACACATTCTCTTCACAGCACCCACAGCTGGCTTCATCACAGTTGCTAATTCCAGATTTAGCTGTAACTGCCCAAGAGCTACCTCTGCCCCTGGATTGTACACTCCATGAGTTCAGAAGTCGTGGTTTGCTTTTTAACTGCCATGTCTTCACAGGCTGAGTCCAGTACCAGGTACACAGTGGGCATTCAATAAATCTTATTATTCTAGCCAAAATAAGTGGAACACTTTCTCCCACCCCAAAAAGTACCCAGGGGGCTTTTATCTCTGGTCCCTTGAGTGGCCCAAAATAAAATGCACCAACAGGTTACTATGAAACATACAATACACCAAGTAACTGAGAAAGGAGGAGTGTTTTAACTATGGCTTTCATCGAAATTGGTTAGTTTTCTGTTGAAGAACAAAAGTTTTGTAAATAGTATGAAAGGATCATGTTTTCTGGTAAGGAATTTACTTGCATTTGGTCAACTGCATTTGTCATCAACTGTTCATTTGCAAAGCATACCTGTTAAATCTATTCCTTATAATAAACTGCCAATTCATTAATGGAAACATTGGGATTTCATTATCAAAGTGAAATGCTACACAGAGAAGGGTGAAGACACCTGAAGATCCAGTGATTCCATTATTCTTAGGCAAAACTACTTTGCCATATTTAATATAGGACTTTGGCATAGATTTTTAAAGCCCAAAATAGTATTTTGTTTTAACAACAATTATTATTATTACCAACAACCACAAAAGGCCTACCTCTAAATTCAGATGTTTTTAATCAAAATACAAAGGATGAGGTAGCCATAATAGGAGACTATTTTGGGACCAAGTCTGTGGCAATTCGTAACTGACCCTATCAAGTTGAGGGTTCAAACCAAGAAGATATGTCAACCTAGGTCAGAAACTACACAGGCCCACGGGCTAAGAATGATTTTATACATTTAAATGGTTGAAAAGCAATCAATAGACAATATCTTGTGACATGTAAAAACTGTATGAAATTATTTCAACAAATTTCACACAACCATGCCCATTCATTTACATATTGTCCATGTTTACTTTCTCACTATAATGGCAGAGTTAAGTAGTTGCAACAGAGATCATCAAAGTTTTTTGACTGTAATCCTCCATAATGTTTTACATTGAGAGCTGTATATCCACACAGATACACAGCTGAAAAGTTTCACCAAACAATGTTTACACTATTATAATGAGCCCTACTGTATTCTGCTCAATTCTACGTCATTTAAACAGTATTTGTAATGTTATTTCTGATTCTGACCCTCTAGTGATTGCTAATCTTGGTTGGACAAACATTAATTTGGATTTGTTTTCTCAATCCCAGTTGCATAATAAATCACCTAGGAAATTCTCAAAAAAATACCAGGCCCCACTCCAGAGTAGTCAAATCAAAATCTCTGGGTACCTGGGTATTGGTCTTTAAAAATAGCAAATGAGAAAACAGCCCCTCAGGGTGACCTTCTCGAGGAGCCCAGGTTGAGAACTAATCCCCTTGCTACTCAAAGCCTGGTCTTCAGACCAGCAGCATCTATACCTGGGAGTTTGTTAGAAATGCAGAATCTCAGGCCCCAACCAGACCTACTGAATCTGATTGGGCTTGTTAATAAGATCCCCGAGTAACTGACATGCCCGTTAGAGTGTGAGAAGCACTGATCTAAACCAAGAAAAAAAAAGTTTGTTAGCACTGGAGCATTAGGTCATACTCTCTTCTTTGTCAGGGAAAGGAAAATTAAGATATTTGCTTCCCAATTAGTACTGAATTTGTACCTGCAAGGGCAAAATGTGAAATGGTAAGGACTAATAATAAACAAAATTTATCCAGAGAGAAAAGCTATTTCATGAGTAGGAGTTTCTACCCGTAGGAGGCCGTCCAACTCCAAAAAAGGGGAGTCAGGGCTGGATGCCAAGAATTTACCAGGAGTGACTTTACTGTGCCAACTCCAAGCAGACATCTAATCTGGGTTCCAGCCCTGCCCTCTCTCCCTCCCTCTGGGGCTGCAGCAGGACCCATTACACAGCTTTCTCCAATCACAACCTTTGCACCTGGGCCAGAACCAGACTGACTTCTAGGAATCGGAATATAGGCTCTGCTACTGTCTATTTGATCAGAAACACTCATGTTTTAGAAACCAAAGCTCTCTGGTGCATTTCATCCCAGTGAGATCAAAGGCAGAGTTTCTGAGTTTTCTCTGGTCGCTGGATCTGAGGCTTCCCAGGAACACAGTGAGTCACAGAGGAGCCACGGAGGGGTGAGGTCTCCAGCAACCTACACAGACTCCTTGGCAACTGGAACCTTGGACGGAAAGTTTTCCCTCTGTAATTTCCTCCAGCCTCTTCTACAGTTTAAACTATTTGTGTTCTCACAGCATTTCCAAATGGTGGTTTTACCCTCCACTGACCTGAGCAATTGTATTTGGCACTGTTGTTAACTTTTTACGTGCTGGGGAGAGACCACAACATTTAGCTTAGATTTTTGCTCTGTTTTGTTTTTGGTGGAGGAAGAGGATGTGAGCAGAGGCACTGGATTTGAAACAGGCATTGACCGAAGTTTAATCAAATAACACTAGGTCTAGATATGAGTATTAGATGCCATCTCTCTTTTTCTTCACAACTCCCTTCCAAAACGAATAAACAATAAGAAAACAAACAAAAGAGATCTAATTTAAAATGACCCCATCTTAACCCCTTTAGAGAAGTTTCACAACTTCCCCTGGTTGTTATTGTTCTCAGCCCCACTGGTGAGAAAGTGGTCTTCCTAGGGTAGTGGTTCTCCAAGTGCAGTACCAGGAAAACTTGCTTCACCTGGAACTTGATCGAAATGTACATTCTTGGGCCTCCCCCCAGAACTGCTGAATCCTCAGCTCTGGGACTGGGGTCCAGCCCTCGAGGTCATTCTGAGGCATGCTAAAGTTGGAGGACCTCCGTTCTAGGGAATAACTGAGTTCACACCAGCTATAATTTAAACTGGTCTCAAAGACATGTTGACCTATTTTGGAAAACTGCTAGTTACTAACCTATACTATCTTAGAAAAAAAGTTGAATTTATGAAAAAGGATTCTTATTCTGAACACAGATAGATTAAGATCGACTTCCTATGGCCACCACAGCACTTTTCCAATAAGAGCTTAAAAAGTTATATAAACATTACCAAGTCTCATTAATCCTCACAGTTTACCTTGTGGGTGGGTCATCTTTTGTGAAGATGATGTGCTCTGGTGGACATGAATCTGTCAGAAGGAAGAGAACACAGAGCTCTCATTTTGCAGTTAAATTATAACTTCCGGTCAATAACTGGGTAAGTTAATGTCTTTCTGGAAAGAATGAGAATGCCTTGAAACAAGGCGAAGTTCACCTGTCAAGATTCAGTTAGCACAAAGAAACCTCTGTTTCCACAACTAGTGCTTTAAAAGCTAAAAAACAAGCTAACATGCATACGAACACAAAGACACATGCAGTCTCTAAGATATGTTTGCCTAGCGAACCATAAAACACGGCCTAGCGGGGATTTCTGAACTAAGTGAAGACTAGAAGTTTCTGCCCAGTTCTCTGGGACAGCTGTAGTGCCTAAAGGAGATCTGCCCAAGATCTACAGAGGCTCCAAGTAGAAATATCTTGAGATTACACTAATGTGTATTAAGGGTTGCAAAATGGCAACAACAAAGGGATCAGAGACAAATGATTTTTCATTTAGATTTTATTTTGAAAACAAAGGTTAAATTTTGGGTAATATTTTATTTATTTACTTTATTATTATTATTATTTTTGAGGAAGATTAGCCCTGAGCTAACATCTGCCACCAATCCTCCTCCTTTTGCTGAGGAAGACTGGCCCTGAGCTAACATCTGTGCCCATCTTCCTCTACTTTATATGTGGGACACCTGCCACAGCATGGCTTGACAAGCAGTGTGTAGGTCTGCACCCGGAATCTGAACCCACGAACTCTGGGCCACCGAAGTGGAACATGCAAACTTAACTGCTGCACCACCAGGTCAGCCCCTGGGTAATATTTTAAACAAAACAACCTACATGACTTAGTGTGAAAGCAGGAAAAGAAAATCCCAGGTGGACAGAATTTCTTTCTTTTTAAAATTTACATATCATGCATTCATTCATTCGTCAGTCTGTCATTTGTTCATTCCTTCTCTCTTCTTCTTCACACTTGGAGCTCTCCTTGCCGAAGGGATCGAAAATCATCACTGGTGATGAGTATTCTGACTTAGAACCATTGATAACCAAGGAAACATAAAAGATTTGATTATTCATAAGCTGTGTGATCTTGAACAAGTTATTTAACTTCTCAAGAGCCTGTTATCATCATTTCTGCAACAAAATTATAATATTTCTTTTATGTCGTTCTTGGTAGTAGGCATCCTATGCATTCTATCAATGGGATTTCCTCTTAATGAAGTGGGCATATATATATAGCAAATATTTATCTGGCTATTTTGTCTGCTTTGCAAACTTATATATCAATGTACCAAATTTCTTTGTTTATTCTAGATATGCTTTAAATTCAAAATGTCCAAAAAGAAGTTATTCACCACCCAACAAATCTTCTTTTTTTATCAGTCATATTATTATATTATCTTAGCCATATTATTCCTATGAATCAAGCTAATCAGGTCTACTGCCCTCTTAACAACCTGATAAATGCAAAGAGCATCACAGTCCTGCTGTTGCTTGCTTTGTAACATCTTCCTTACCTTCCCTCTCCCCTTACCTCACCCTCTTGTGTCTGGACTATCGTCTGTTACATGTTTTCCTGCTTTTGTTTATCTTTTTCTTGTCAGTCTAGTCTTAACAGTGCAGTGGATGATCAGACAACCTTTAGCACTATACTGCATGGGTTGGACTCTTACTTCTAACCCTTCATAGTTATATGAACTTGGGCAAGTTATTTCAACACAAATAGCTCCCCCCCCCCTTTTTTTTTTTGCGGAAGATTAGCCCTGAGCTAACATCTGCCGCCAATCCTCCTCTCTTTGCTGAGGAAGACTGACCCTGAGCTAACATTTGTGTCCATCTTCCTCTACTTTATATGTGGGACGCCTGCCACAGCATGGCTTGCCAAGCGGTGCCATGTCCGCACCCGGGATCTGAACTGGTGAACCCTGGGCCGCCAAAGTGGAACGTGTGAACTTAACCACTGTGCCACCAGGCAGGCCCCAAATAGCTCCCATTTTTTCATCTGGAAAATGGGCATTATAAAAGTATCTATTTTACATATGAATTTTTTGAAAATTCAGTGATATAATCAACATAAAATTCTTATAGTACTCAGCTCAGAGCGAGTACTATATAAATGTTAGATTATTTTATTCATTGCCCAATCAATCTTGCTAAAGCATATTTTATCATGTCATTGCCTACTCAAAAAAATCCAAAATAGCTTCCCAATGCCAACAAGTTAGATTCCAGAGCAGAATGTTTGTAAATGGCTGATGATTTTATTGGAGAACAGGTATTCTAGAAATTCCTTAGAGTGGTGCCCTTACCTTAAGCAACCATGTCAACTAATGCACAAAGGGAAGCTAATATTTGGACATTAACATAGGGGAGAAGAACAGATAAATCAAGAACACCCCATAATCCTTCCTGGAGGACCCATGGGTGAGACATCCTCTCCATCGCTTGCAGTTGCTGTGTCATCTTTGCCCGCACTTGACCATTCCTTGAAGCTCTGAATTTCCCAGTTCTTCCTCCCATCACAGCCTTATATGTGGTAGTTTGTACTTCACTTAGTCCCAGAGAGTTTGAGAAAGCTTACAAAAATGTGTACAGCAGGAGAAAAAATAAATACATAAAACCTTGTTAAATACATTTTAAAATGTAGCCAAATGAGCCCTCTTAAAATCTAGAGTGTTCAAACCAATTTTCCCAGTGTATGTGTGTGTGTTTGAATTGGACCCAATAAAATGCATCTATATACCTAGCTACCTACCTACCCACATATCTGTCTCTATCTTTATTTCTACATCTCTATCTATCTATATATAAATTAGGGAGGCATCTCACCCATGGGGTGGGGGCTGGAGATTGACTTAGTTATGACAGTGAACTGCTGATTAATTCAGGTACTCAAAGTTCTTCTAAAAGGTGAATCCATTCCTCTACTAAAAATTGGAGAATTTTGGAAAAACTGACACCTTACCTCCAAAATAAAGTTTGAGGTTATTCAAAATAAAACTAAATGACTTTGAATAAAGGCTGAAATAGTGGGAGGACTGCAGCTTATTTTTAAATAATCTTCTGGAGGGTTTACAAAAATTGAGGTATGTGGAAAACCTCTATCTCAGTTTCACAGAAGTAAAATATATGAGGTTAGAAACAGATTAGCTGAGCCTTAAAATACAGGATTATTTTTCAAGAAAGCAGAAGAAATTTACTTCTCAGTATAAAAAAGAAAGCAAACAATATCCTTTCCCCATTCTGATGTATCAGAAATATTATGAGGAACAGAGAAAAACTGTTTCAGATATTCACTTACAGGTGAGCTGACCACATGTCCTGTGTTGCCCTGGAGAGTCCAGATTTATATCTGTTGCTCCGGTCTGATAATTAGTAGTGCCTCCTTTTGCTCTGAAGTGTTTTGCTTTAAATGATAAATTTCATGTTTACCCCATATAGTCATGCACTTTATAACAACAGTTCGGTCAATGACAGACCACATATACCCTGGTGGTCCCATAAGATTAGTGCCTATATCCTAGGTGTGCAGTAGGCTATACCATCTAGGTTTGTATAAGTACACTCTGTGATAACATAATGATGAAATCACTTAACAATGCATTTCTCAAAATGTATCCCTATCATTAAGGGATGCATCATTATACATGTAAAACTGGATGAAGAAAATTTTATATATTGACTGATTAAATGCTTATTCGCCCAATTTGCAAAAGCAGAGTTCTAGCTGAAACTATCTGCTTTGGTTGGAAACAAACCAATTTACCTTTCTAAATGAGTGTTGCTTCTAAGAGGTATAGGGCTTCCCAAATTTTACGTGTAATAATCACAATTCTGCATGGATTTGGAAATCCCAGTGTCTGTAGGGATTACCATTTCATTCTTTCCACTTGATGAACCACCTCTAAAAGACCTCTGGGAAGGGCTGGGACTGCTGGGAACATGAGGCCAAACCAAAGTCCCCTTGAGGTAGGGATTAAAGGCCGTGTATTAATCTCATACAAGTTCCCTTCACAAATCCTACAGAGATCAATATATTCATAGGTGACAAGCCAGCTGCAAAGACAAACAAAGCCCTTAGGTTAATTCTCCTGATCCAATTCCCCAATTTTCCATGAAAATAAGTCCAAGTCCTTGTAACTTTAAGATCTTTCCCAATCATGAGCTGTCTAGAAAAGCAAGAGAAACTCCTGGGAGGTTATAGGGAGAGGTCTTACAGGCAGACAGTAGAGCCCAATATTTCAGTGGACCATTGCCAATTTGCATCTATTGGGGAGAAGGACCCATGGCTCTTAGATAGTTGTCTCCAGAGATAGCTCCAGTTTGTGCCACCAAATCCTTTCTCTGTTTCATGAAACTGCATTAGAAAACTGTTAAAATGGACAATAAAGATAGGACTTACTTTTTTATCAGGATCTCAAACTAATTTAGGGAAACATCATCCTCATTTTTATCTCAAACTTCACATATGCTTTAATGAATAAGATAACGTAAGTGATTATAGGAGATGACATGTGAGAACATTCTTTGCAATGAGGTTATACAAATGGAAGGCAGTATTATGGTTACAATTTCATGTCTGAATCCTCCAGATTCCTCTGGGGGCTTAGCCCCAGGACAGTACAGTGTTGAGAGCTGAGTTTCCAGTAGACCAGCAGAGGTGATGTTTACCATTCTATTCTCAGAGTTAAGTGGGTGGGGCATGGGGCAAGTGTTGTTGCAAGGCTGATGTGTTCATTCTCCCTCCTTCTCAAACTTGTTTTGGCAGTCGGGTGAGCTGGCCAACTTCTTCTGAAGACAGTAAGTGGGGGAGGGATTGGTCAGGAGTGAATCCTGTCCTGTTGACCTGGCTTTTTTCCCTCTTTGAACAGCAGTTTCACATTGACTCAGGTTGTCCTTATCTAGAGTTCAACATTTATGCTTCTAAGATTCTGAACTTCTTGCTCCTGAAGCCCAAAGAGGCAAATAAATGGGAAAGAAAAATCAAGAAAAAAAAAAAAAATGAAGGTGGAGCAGAAAGAAACCCAGAAAAGCAAGAGGATAGAGAGGAAAAGATTGAGGTGGAAATTACTATTGGGTGAAGATCTTAATTGTTCTGGGTTTCAGTTCCCTCTTCCGTAACACAGGAATAATCAAGTAAATAGCTTTTAGGACAGTTGGGATGATTCTATAAGATAAAATATATAGAGGACATGGAGCAGTGCCTGGCATATTACTGGTGACCAGGAATTATTATTATATTATGTTGTTCTAACAAAAGACTTGGAGTATAAGGAATAAATTTTAAAAGTCACGTTTGCATCAGTCTATCTTTGGCCAAAGATAGCTCCGGGTTTTTTCGTTTTTTTTTTTTTCTGAGAAACAAACTGTAATCTCTACCCTTGCTGAAATGGATGGTAGAGGTGATCTGATGTTTGCCTTCTGGTCACCATCCTTGGTGCCCATGAGCCAAGTATGCAATGAATATGTACAGATTTGCTTCCTCCAAACCCTAATTATGAAGCTATGATTCTCATGTGTGTGGCCAGAGGTTTTTTTATCACCTTTGATTTACTTTTCAATAAAAATGACATGATTCATCAAATAACTCAGGGCCTTTTGCAATGGGAATAATTAGAAAGTAGCCAGAGATGCCTCATGGGTGATTCTGATCTCACTGAAGAGTCACGCCCACGCCCTGAGTCCCAAGCGTTGTTTGGTGCTAAGCCTGAACAGCTGCCACCTGGGTTCTGGATTCAGCTGGTTTGATTTTGGATGGTGTAAGAGGCACTAGAAAAAGATGATAAAAGGCCTTAAGAAATCCTTTTCAATTATAGGTGTGGTGTTTTCAAAATTACCCTGTTTTCAGTGAGCTCAGCTCCACCCAGAGGAAAGAGAAGTGTGTAGCCAGCCGAAGAGAAATGACTTTGTTAAAGCTCTGCATATAGAAAAATGGAAGAAGGAGCCTGGGGAACGAAGCTGGTGCCTCCATCTTTGCCCTCAGGTGCAGTATTTATATGAAGTAGGCAATCATCTAGTACACGCTCAGCCAGTAAATTCCAAGAAATGTATCTAAGGCACATCAGGTCGACCCTTACGATGAATCTCTGAGGGGTCCTCTCTGGTCTCTTGAATTCCTGTTTCTTTTTTTTTTTTTAAAGATTTTATTTTTTCCTTTTTCTCCCCAAAGACCCCCCGGTACATAGTTGTATATTCCTCGTTGTGGGTCCTTCCAGTTGTGGCATGTGGGACGCCGCCTCAGCGTGGTTTGATGAGCAGTGTCATGTCCTCGCCCAGGACTCGAACCAACGAAACACTGGGCCACCTGCAGCAGAGCGCGCGAACTTAACCACTCGGCCACGGGGCCAGCCCCGAATTCCTGTTTCTTTTACAGCTGACAAAGATCTATGCCTCATTTAGTTATAATCTTAGTCACAATCTAGCAACAGAAGCATATGCAGGTGGTATCCAGGTCATTCTCTGTCAATCAAAGAAAAGACATACATACAATTTTTATATAGTCAAATATCTAAAAACACATCATGTGCCAGGAGATTGAGAAATACCTATTATCTTTTCTTGGACCGTCTCTTGGACCTCCTTGGGGACTAGATATATCCATTCTTGTATAGGCCTTGCATGAGGGAATTACTGTAATGCCAGAAGACTATTATGGAAGAGAACAAATCATGGGAAGTTGGAGCTGAAAAAGACATCCAAAATTACCTAGTTCAGTGGTTCTTGTTGCTAGCTAGATCACCTGAGAAATTATGCAAACTACCAGTACCGTGTCCTACTGTCCAAGAGATTCTGATCTAATTGTTCTGGTTTGTGGTATGGGCTTAAATAATGGTTATTAAAGGAAAGAATAAATGTATTAATAAATGCATAATTAATACATTTAATTAATTAATTCATTAATAAATGATAAACATGTAAATTAAACACTTTTTTGGAAAACTGGAAACAAAAGCAAGTATTTTGGGGTATGATCTTGATTTGCTCCTTCTTTTGGTGTTCTGAGCACCCAACTTCCAATGTAGGGGGGCTCCCCACATCACCAATTCTCTGGCGACACCAGCTGGGTGTCCTACCATTCAGCTCAATTCTGACACTTTACCTACCCAGAGATAGCGTCAAACTCTGGACTGCCCCCCTCTCCCACCCCGCTTCAGACACCAGTAGCAAGCCTAAGTTGTTACCTGTACTTCCGACTGACTGTCTATAAAGCAGAGGTTCCCACAACACCCTCTCTCCTTGGGTTCAATTAATTTGCTAGAGCTACTCACAGAAGTCAGTGAAACATTTACTTACTGGATCACGGGTTTATCATAAAAGGATATAACTCAGGAACAGCCAGATGGAAGAGATGCACAGGGCACGGCATGGGAAAAGGGCTCGGAGCTTCCATGCCCTCCCCAGGAACACCACACTCCCCGAATCACCACTTGTTCACCAACATGGAAACTCTCTGACCCCTGCCCTTTGGGTTTCTATGGAGGCTTCATTATATAGGCATGAGTGATTCAATCATTGGCCATTGTTGATTGATTCAACCTCCAAGCCCTCGCTGCTCCCCAGAGGTGGGGGGTAGAGATGGGACTTAAAGTTCCAACCCTCTAATCACATAGTTGGTTCTCCTGGCAACTAACGCCATCTTTAGGGGGAGTGAAAAAGTCGCACATTATCAAAAGGAGAGACAACTTTGTAAAAGCCTTCATCACTTAGGAAATTCCAAGGGTTTTAGGAGCACTTTGCCAGAAAGGAGGATGAAGACCAAATATATATTTCTTATTATAAATCACAATATGACACTCCTATAGCTCACTTTGATGAAATGTACAATGCAATCAATCAAAAAAAACCTGAGTACTGGCTCAAAGTTGAAGATGCCATGAAAAAAGTAAGGGTGGTTTTAAAAATATGTTCACAGATTCTTTGATATTCCTACCTTCATGAAGTGGAGCCCAATTTCCCTCCCCTTAAGTGTGGGCTGGATTTAGTGACTTGCTTCTATCCAACAGAATAAAGCAGAAGTTGTGGCATGTGACTTTGAAGACTAAATCATAAAAAGGCACTGTGATGCATGTGTGCATGCACTCTCTCTCGGATCGCTTCTTCCAGGGAAAAGAGCTGACATAGCACAAGGACACTCAGGTAGTCCTGTGAAGCCCACATTTCCTTCTGCGAAGAGCAATTTAAGCAAGCCGTCTTGGGAGTAGATTCTCTAGATCTGGTCAAGCCATCAGATGACTTCTCATGAGGTTGCAGCCCTGGCTGACAGCTTGACTGCAACCTCATGACATCCCTTGAGCCAGAGGCTCCTAGCTAAGCTGCTCCCAGATTCCTGGCCCTCAGAAAATGTGTGAGATAATAAATGCGTGTTGTTTCAAGATGCCAAGCTTTAGTGTAATTCGTTATGCAGTAATAGATAACTAATACAGTGACACATGATCCCTGGCCTCCACAAGTTTGCAGCACAGTTGGAGAGGTAGGTTACAGCACAAAAAACATAGCAAACTATCAAAGGCCATAAATGTTCTGTCATATGAAGGACTACTGTGTGGTAGAACTCCAGAGGATGATATGCACATCTTTGTGAACTGAGTGCCCTGAAGCTAAGGAATCCAGAGCCCTTGTGGCAGTAGAGAACAGTGGATTACATAGAAGATGGATAGATAGATAGATAGACAGACAGATCGATATAGATAGATAGATAGATAGAAAGAAGATAGTCAGACAGATGAGTTATGTCCTTGGAAGTCTTCTTCATAGTTGTGAGATGTCTGAGGAAGACGATGGAACTAGCGCATGGACCTGGATCTTTAAGGTTTAAGTAGCTTGTTTAAGTTGAGTTTAAGTAGTTGAAGTTAAGTAGCTTTAAGTAGCTCATTGAAATTGCATATAATATGCTACTAAAGCAGACAGGTAAGCAGTCAGATTAATAAAAGATTTCAGTTGAGGTAGTTGATTAATCATCGTGCAAGCTTACTTTTCCAGGCTTTAATGCTAACATTGTTCTTGCCATTGTTTATTGCTGTATCTTGTGTTTTTCTTGAACTGCACCAGCAGTGGGCCTTTAATCCCCATTAGTACGAAATGACCCAGCCCCTGTCAAAGTTGATTGGATTAGAGGTTGAAAACCTGATTCAAACTGTAACAACCTGAGGCCCATTTGCAGGAATTAATAATGGAGACTTGGCTGAGGTACTCTCTTAAATGGCAGATAGGCTGGTATGTCATCAGCCACATTTTCTTCCATAGCAACCTGGGAAGCACAGAAATCTAGCCTGGAGACACAGAGACAGAGGAGAGAGTTCCATAGCATGATCTGTAATTTTACAACAAACTGTCGGTTTCCCTTTGTCACTGAAGTTGGTCACAGGTGGATCTTTTCTACAACCAAAAGAATCCATCACACTATTCATGATTTTACAGTTTAGGCCATTAACATTACAAATGACTTGAACTCTGTCTACTGCATATTATAATAAGGTCCCAATGGCAAAGCATCTATTCTTTTGCACTTTAAATGATTTTCTTTTTCCTAAATGAATGACTTTCCAGAGAAATGGCACAAGTAAAAGAATTTATAAACAACATCTGTCTAGCTCATGTTATTGGTTATTTGTGTAAAAATTTGTCTTATTACTCACACAAGATTTTTTTTGCCCTTTGGAAAAGAATAATCTTTGATTTCCTGTAAGTAAAAGAGCCAGGGAAAATTTTTTATTCTGATCTAAGTTGTTTCTCCACTTTTAATTATAATATCTACTATTGCTCCATCCAGCCAAGAAAAATCTGACCTAGTGTAAAGCTCTAGAATAATTTTGATTAAAAAAAAAAGGTTCAATAGCAACAATATGTCAATTTAAATCTAAAAGACTGTTATACTCCCATAAGTCATTGAAGAGATATGGATAAAGAAGTTAATAACATAAACCTAAAATGGGTTTAAAAACTAAAATACAGCCTATAAAGAAAATGTATCACTATTGTTGTTATTACGTCAAATGGGAACATTTTTATTTTACTGTATATGATTAATTGGATGGATACAACCAAAGACTAAAAATCCAGAAATACCTCGCTCTGTTTATTTTTCCAGCAGTGTTTGGATGATTCTGAATTCCAGAACAGCAGCGAGGTCTTTTCGTCATGGAGTTTTTTTCTTTTATTTCTGGGGAAGATAAATATCTGGTTTAGTAGTGAGGTCTAGTGTAAGAGATTGTTTTTCAGAATATTTCAACTCATCTTCGGGTCATTGACCTCAGGTCTGAAATTTGCAAGATGTTTCCTCATGCAGTTTGTTCTTCGGAGCACTCCTTTCTCATAACTCTAGTATCTGTCCGTAGGCTATCTGTTCTGGCACAGGGGATTTATCTTTTCATCTCAGGAAATTTCGAAGGATTGTAAACATGTATCAGAATATCCAAAATTATTGTGTTAGTCTATTATGAAAAACTATAAGTTCTGGTTTCAGCTTCTATCCTTTCTAGAATTTTTATCATAGCCCTTTTTATTGTTTCTTACACTCAGTACTAATGGTTTCTTATGGTAGCTGGAGATGATTCTATTGGCTCATTTCTCTCTCATTTTTGATTCCTTACAATCATTGAAGGGATCAACACAATCTGAGGCAAGGATATTAGCTTTGCAAGCATTTGATTCCTACCTGGAACTTGAGGCAGAGCAATGAGAGTTGGCAGGAAGGACTTAGCTGGGATTGTGGGAGGAATAGCCCTGGATGAGTTAAAACGATAATGCCAGAGAGGTAAGAGAGAGAGGGCAACAGGGTCGCTGGGATGGTAAGAGGAGTGTGTGCATACAAACGTGCCCTAGATAAGGGTTGGTCACCTGAGATGGTGTGATTGTGGAAAGGACTGAGAGGACCTGTATGTGGTAGAAGCTGCTGGTTCACCTGGATCTGCTCCTTCATGGCTCATAGCTCAACACATTTCCCTCTTGCATCCAGATAGGGCCTTGGGACTGAGTTCTGGCCAATGAACTTCTAGCTCTGATCACAACATATTCCATGAAAGCTTCCACTCTCTCTCTTTCCCAGGCCACCTCGCTGAAAATGAAGGATCCTGAGAGTCTAAAAGATAATGCTACCAAAGGATAGAAGGAGTCCTGAGTCACTGCTTGGAGGAGAGGTACATTGGAGTTTGTATAACAAGAAATAAACTTAAATTATGTTAAGCCACTGAAAGCTGGTGTTAGTTTATTATAGTATTAATTATCCTGACTAATATAATATCTCTTTGGTTCTGATGTTATCTTTGATATTGCCACAGAACAGAATAAGAAGCAGAAAAATATTACTTAGAGAGAGGATATTCGAGTCAGGGGGAGGAAAAGCAGAAGAAAACAGATGGCATTGGGCATGGAGGGCCTCCCAAGATAGGAAACGTTTTGTGGATGTACTGATCTAATTTTAGAACTGAGCGGGACACCTCTAAATGGGCCTCGATGTGTGTAAAAGTAGACTGGCATATTTTTGACAGCTATAATTAAAAGAATATCTATTTTATACATCTGTAAATGAAGGACAATAAATGAAGTTTATTTGAAAGCATAAAATAGGAAAGATCAGAGATCAAATATCAAGTTCTTAAATATATATATAAAAAGATTTTTTAAAAGTGCTGAAGTACACTATGTGTATTTCAAAATACCCTGGGAAGAAAGAGGAGAGACTGAAGCCCTGAGCTTGCTGGGTGGAGGGTGCTGTGAGGACGGACATGTATGTGGAGAGTGTTTGGATTGCGTGCAATTAAGGATGAAGTGTGCTGGGCCTGGGAATCCAGAGAAAGTGGCAGGAGAGGACTAGATTTTCCCCATGCTTTTTAGCACTTAAATTCAGTGACTTAGAAGTCAGTTTCTATGCAACAAAAGAAATATTTAGTGATCAGCTTTGGAAGTTATTTGAAATTTTCAATCATCTGAAGGGTAAAAATTGTAGCTAAAACTTCTTTTGAAATATAGCATAGTTTTTTTCCTGAAACATGGAATAAAGCCAAAAGTCTGAAATAATACCCCAAACGGTCATTCCTCGGTGAATGATTCATTTATGACTATCAAATATATATCATTACCTTTAAACTGTGTTAACACTGTGGCACCCATTGACTGGGATAGAATCACTCCTTTGTTCCTTCCATAAACTCCCAGTGATAGACCTTTCCTGAGGCTTGGGGCTTCCCTTTTCTTTTCCCCCTTCTTTTCCATATCCAAATTAGAAATTTCCTTAGGTTGAGAGGGCAGTCCAAAAGTTTACGAATAGAGATCCTCCAGGATCTAGCACCCACAGCTCCAGAGGTCCTCAGGCTCACTGTGGTCACTGTGAGTCGATCATCGTGGTCACTTAACTTCTAAGCAAATTGTAAAAGTGTGTCACTTCCAGCAGGAACAGGGTGCCCAGGGTCCTCCGACTCTAAAAATCTCACAAGCTAGGAGTGTGAGTGAGTGAAGGAGAGAGAAATAGGCAGAGCATAAAGGATGTTTAGGGCAGTGAAAATACACTATGTGATTTTATGATGATGGATTTTGTCATTATGTATTTGTCCAAACCCATAGAATTACACCACCAAGAATGAACGCTGGGGCCAGCCCAGTGGTGCAGCAGTTAAGTTCTCACGTTCCGCTTCTCGGTGGCCCAGGGTTCGCCGTTCGGATCCCGGGTGCGGACATGGCACCACTTGGCAAGCCATGCTGTGGTAGGCGTCCCACGTATAAACTAGAGGAAGATGGGCATGGATGTTAGCTCAGGGCCAGTCTTCCTCAGCAAAAAGAGGAGTATTGGCAGTAGTTAGCTCAGGGCTAATCTTCCTCAAAAAAAAAAAAAAAAGAATGACTGCTAAGGTAAACTTTGATTGTTGGATGATCATGATGTGTCAATGTAGGTTCAACAGTTGTAACAAATGTACCACTCTGGTGAGTGATGTTGATCATAAGGGAGGCTATGAATGTGTGGAGGCAGGAGGTATATGGGAAATCTCTGTTCCTTCCTCTCAATTTTGTTGTGAACCTAAAACCGTCCTAAAAAATTGTCTTAAAAAAAACTCACTAGCTATAATTGTTTCACTAGAAGTTGACTGAGCAAAAAAAAAAAAAAAAAAAAAAATAGGTATCTTAAACACTACCTGTGTTACATTCAGGGCTTAAATAATTTCCAACAAACTACACATTTTTTCTGATTTCAAAGATAACCATGTTCTCTGTAGAAAATTTGAATAATACAGAAAAGCCAAAGAAGAAATTGAAAATATCTGAACTCTGTTAACAACTTGGTATATACATGTTTGTGTGTGTATTTGTGTGTGTGTGTGAAGGTGTGCATAAACATATATTTACATTGCTAATACAATATATAAATACATGTTATATATTTATATACATACAATATATAAATACATAATTTTTGTATTTATATTACATATGTAAATATGTAGAATTTTATTATGCATATTTTTGTTAGCTATAAACTTTGAGTTGTTTTATTAAAGTTATCTTATTTATTCATTAAAATTTTGAAGACACACTAAAAATTCTCTCAAGTGATTTCACAAGAACTTTCTTCCTACTTTATTTCATTCTCCCCAAAATTCGTACCATAGAAGAGCAGGTATACTGTATAAACTTTTAATCTTACCACTCTTACGTTTTTCTGTAAAATAAATTATATTCTTTTCTTTGAAATAAAGCTTTAGATTTATTAGGGAGAACTGTGAACTATAACTCATCAACATCATCAAAAGGAGGCTTATTAAATCTTTTATCATGTGTATTTCTTTGCATGCCATGAGCATATATACTGCCATTGGGGTCACTGTTGAAGACAGATTTTAAAAAGTCTACCTATCTGATAATGAATTTAATAGTTTGGGCCAGTGTCTATGAGTCTTTTATAGTCCTTGAAGGGTCACTTATTGACTGAGTGGAATCAGTGGTCTCTCTGTTTTTCTCATAATGAGAATGATAAAACATTTTAATGGTTTTCTACTTCACTGGAAACCTTGGCACCCTCAAAATCTATTTATAAAGAAGGCTCCCACAAGTCACTTGTAAGTATGTGATGACATGCTGAGCTTAATTTTTACTTTACCTTGAAGCAGGCAGAGTGTAAGCAATTCCCCTCTCTGCTTCACGTTACACCGTTTAGTCCTAAAACAGAAAGCAACTATTGTTTATTCCAAGAGCCACACAGGGCCTTGGGTTCTACAGATTACACCACATGACAACTGGAATCAACTTGATGAAATGCATGAAATTTATTATATTTCCAATTGGCGTTTCTCCACTCTGAAGGTCTAAGTCTTCAGCAAGCATGCTTAGGAGAAGGTGTGGGTGCAGAGAAGTACAAAGCACTGAAGTTAAAAAGCTTGTCGTCTTTAGAGAGTTTCTAATTTGTGGTCACAGGGTTCTTTATTACAATCTAAATCCTGTGAAGAATGGTTGTTCTCCAAGAAGAGCAAAATTGGTCAAATAGTTTAAATGCTGGAAAAGGAAGGAATTTTATAATTCCAAGTGGACAACCTTGTATTCTAGAGATAGTATTTGAGCAAGTTACAAAATCCACTGAACTTTGCCTATAGACTTCTACTGGTTGGATGAGATAGCAGATAATCTCAAGTGGAGTACCAGAAACCAAGAAAAGTACGTAGTCGGTTGGTTAATAGACAGTATAAGCTACTCTCTTTGTAGCAATGAAGCAGCATCTGAGTCTACTTACATGGAATCATGGCATGCTAAAATGGAATTTTAGAAAATGTTGGGCAAGGGAAACTTTCCGGAGTAATCATTTAGTGAATAATTCTGTTTCTTAGTAAGATCACCTTTAAATAAAATAGGAAGACACTAATCTAGAGTTGTACTATTTTCCAATCTCCCAGTAAACCTTTTGTGTTCCAAATTTGTCAAGTATTTGTAAGTGCTTGTGTCCTTTACTCCTAGACTTAAATATTTGTTTTGCAAAAGAAATCCAATTTATTCCGTCTTCAAGACCTGCTCAATTCCTACTTTACTTCTAATAATTGCATCTACTTGTGACCCTTCCAAAAATAATTTCTCCCCGAGTAGGATTCATTCCCTTTATCATTTGCTCCTAATAATAAGCCTACTATGAAAATCTAGTATATGTTCTATACATTTTTCTTGAGTTGTAGAGCCCAGACTTGGTTATATTTATTTGTATAAGTTCCTTTGTTTCCTATCCAGGAAAATAATTTTCTTTATAGGGTTTCCTAGTTATCAGCAGAGTGTCCTAGTCTGAATTTCAAAGGAAACTGAGCACTGTATAAATAAAATACAGGTAGATTGTTATTGTTTTTAATTAAGATGCCAATCTTAACTGAGCTAACATCTGTTGCCAATCATATTTTTTTTCCTTTTTCTCCCCAAAGCTGTACGCCCCACCCCCCAGTACATAGTTGTATATTCTAGTTGTAGGTCCTTCTGGTCCTGCTGCCTCAGATGCGGCCTCAGCATGGCTTTGATGAGTGGTGCTAGGTCCACACCCGGAATCCGAACCGGTAAAACCCTGGGCTGCCGGAGCAGAACAGGGGAACTTAACCGCTCTGCCAAGGGGCCGGCCCCACAGGTAGATTATTCTTGAATCTACCATGGGTAATCGTTTGGACTTGTTAACCCCTAGGAACAGCTTTGGACTACTTATGGTTTTTAGGTTTTGTGTTTATTCTAGAGCAGAGAGAGAGAAAGGGAGAGAGAACACAAACACCTCCTGAGCTGAGGGAAGAGCAAAACGGTTCAACCCCTCTTGCCTCTCTCTTATGTCAAAATAATTCACCTACATACAGAGAAACTTTCCCCCCACCTTTGCCACAAATACAAATTGCACTGAGAGCATTTACAGCTGAGTGTCTTTCTACCTCATCTATGCTGAAAATGTATTTACTTTGTCAGTGAAAATCCTAGAAGTGAGGAATTATCAACTGCTCTCCACTTCTCTTATGGCAGGAACAGAGCTAGTATTTTTTATATGATTTTCTAAAAATCCAGTATTGAAGATATAACCCATATTTCAACACTTGATGGCAAGGATACAGGCAGGAATTGTGTGAGGAAAAAATAATCTGGTATTTCTAGCTGGAAAGTGGAAGGGAGGTGTATAAAAACTACCTTGGGGAAGTGAGAAGAATATGCCATGCATTTTGAAGCGTTAGTCAAGTTCTGACCAGGATCAGCATTGGAAATGGAACTTCTCCTACTCTCCAATATCCTCAAACCCCTCAGGCCCAGATGCAGGTGCGGCATGGGGATGGGGCTGAGCTGGGGACGGAAGAGAGTCCCATTCTCCCGTGATGTGAATCTCCAGCCACAGCCTGCTCGCTGGGGACACAGGACCTTCCTCTCCATGAATAATTCAGTGTGACTGAACACTCTGAGACCGCCTCTGCTCCGGTGGCTATTTATTCCCATCTCAGTGTCAACATCTCTGGGTTAAGGAGTAACTAAAACATTTTAGAGGCTCTGTCAGTTGTAAACCTGGGTAGTAGGACAAAAACACAAGGAGGAACCTATTTTTCATCGCTCTGCTGGCCCTGCCTGGCTCTGTCTAGCCTCTAATCCGTGCCTTGGCACCTGAGTTGACATAGCATCTCCAGCTGCTAACTCATTGTCAGGTGTGATTTAGGTCCTGGGGAGAACTGGCTAAACATCACCCATCTTCATGTTTTTAAATCTATTTTCCTTCTAATGAGCAGACAGATGCACTTCATCTTACTATAAGCTAAGCTTTTATCAGAATTCTTATAATCAGAGTGCCCCACAGAGAGTGAAAAATGTGATATACTCTATTTAAATATACGATTTTAATATAATCTTTTAGAAATTCTTATATAAAATAAGCATGCCTATATGAAAAAAAGGTAATAAAAAGACAAGACGTAAAGATCCCAAACTTTCTTTACTATGTGAGCAATCTTACACAGTAAGACAAAAAGGGAGATGTTGTAGGATTAAACAAATGTTTTTTCTCTCTTTCAAAACATTCTATACTGTTCTAGTTTATAGATTTTTAAAACACCTGGACCAAAGATAAATTCAAATAAAATCTCTTCATGTTTTTGTTCATTCTTCCAATCTGACAATTTTCTTGTACTTACTGTGGCATTTACATTGGAAAATTGTGATTTTGAGCAATTTATCAAAAATTTTTTTGCTGACTTTACTGTTTACTCTTAAAAAAAAAGTTGCTTTTTTCAAACATATTTTTTTGTCCTTTGCCAGAAAGAAAGTCTACTTTCCACAGTTCAGTCTTTATCTTGGAGATTGGCAAGAAGCAATGACTTTTAACTCATAATCCTTCGTGTTGTCTTGAGAAATCACAGTGTGGCTGGATGTGGGAAGGTCTTGACTCTTATCAATAATTAGTTCCTAATAGCATGGAATAAAGGCGTTGCTCAGTTATGATGTTCTTCTGAACCTTGGACATTAACAACTAATCTGGTAGATATTGATTTCTTACCTTCAGAGTACAATTAGTCTTATTCCCCTGGCTCACTAGGATTAGAAATTACATGTTATCTAGGTTTGAATGTTAAAGTGCAGACTGTTATTTCATATGTATTTAGTACAGGCATAATGAATCAACCATGAAATGACAAATACACGCTTCTTTGATTTCCTACTGTGGAACCAGATAAGTATGACAGCGATTGTAGATTACAAGTCTTACATTACAAAATATTCACACACATGTAATTTTCCACACAAAGCCCTATGTCTAACAGGTCATGGAATAATAATGAGATATGAAGAGTAAATATCTCCTCTTGTCTATTTACTCTCAGTGTGGCCTCCCCCCCCTTCCCCAGTAATCCTTAAAAAGCTATCCTAGTTTGAAACTTGTTATATAGACTACTGCCAAATTGAAAATAACCAATTTTTCACAGGTCTTCAGTGGTTTTCAAGAATTCTTGAATATTTAGGAAGGAGAATGAATTACAGATATAATGCAACAAATTATAGCTTTGAAAATAAAAGCTGCTTGGGAACATGAAGATAATATGGCATCTGATTTGCTCAATAATTGCTATCCATTTGGATTTTTAAAGGCAAAACATCTGTAAGTAAATCTATGAAAGATGAAGAAAAATTATGCTATTAATTTAGTTATTAGGATAAAGATGATTTTTTTTCAGTTCAACAAATATTTGTTGGACATCAATTTTGTTGCAGGCGTTGTGCTAGGTGCTTAGGATGCCAAAACAAATAAGATGCAGTTCCCACTCTTCAGGAGCTTACCGTCTGCAGTGTGGGTTTCTTAACTGGGGTTCTGCAGATGGCATTATGGGTTCTGTGAGAGGCTACCAGGAGTTACAAAAGAGATTGGAAAACAGTTTTAAAATTATTTGAACTTTCTTCTCCATGCAATGCCGGTACTTGCAGTGAAAAATAGTGATCAAGCAGCCCTGTTATCAATTTAAAAAAAAATTTTATTTTATGGTGGTAAGAACAATTAATATGAGATCTACCCTCTTAATAAAATTTTAAGTGCACAGTACAGGATTGTTGACTGTAGGTACAATGTTGTACAGCAGATCTCTAGAATTTATTCATCTTGCTTAAATAAAACTTTACGATCATTGATTAGTAACTCTCCATTTCTCCCTTCCCTCAGCCTCAGGCAACCACCATTCTACTCTTTGATTCTATGAATTTGACTAGTTTAGATACCCCGTATAAGTGGAATCATGCAGTATTTGTCTTTCTGTCCCTGGTTTGTTTCACTTAACAACAGAGTGAAAAGGCAACCTATGGAATGAGAGAAAATATTTGCAAACTATGTATCTGATAAGAGGTTAATCTCCAAAATATAAGGAACTCCTACAACTCCATAGCAAAGAACCCTAATAACCACATTAAAAATGGGCTAAGGGGGGCTGGCCCCGTGGCCGAGCGGTTAAGTTCGCGCGCTCCGCTGCAGGCGGCCCAGTGTTTCGTTGGTTCGAATCCTGGGCTCCGACATGACACTGCTCATCAAACCACGCTGAGGCAGCGTCCCACATGCCACAACTAGAAGGACCCACAACAAAGAATATACAACTATGTACTGGGGGGCTTTGGGGAGAAAAAGGAAAAAAAAATAAAATCTTTAAAAATGGGCTAAGGACCTGAATAGCCATTCTTCAAAGAAGACATACAAATGGCCAACAAGTATATAAAAAATGCTCAGTGTCACTAGTCATCAGGAAAATGTGAATCAAAACCATGAGATATTACCTCACTCCTGTCAGGATGGCTATTATCAAAAAACCAAAAGATAACAAGTGTCATTGAAGATGTGGAGATATTAGAATGCTTGCACACTACTAGTGGGAGTGCAAAATAGCGCAGCTGTTGTGGAAAACAGTATGGAGATTCCTCAAAAAAATTAAAAATAGACTGACCATATGATTCAATAATCTTACTTCTTGCTGTTTATCCAAAAGAATTAAAATCAGGATCTAGAAGAGATATTAGTACTCCCGTGTTCATTGCAGCATTATTCACAATAGCCAAGATATGGAAATAACCCAAATGTCCATTAACAGATGAATGACTAAAGAGAATGTGGTATATACATACAATGGAATACTATTCAGCCTTAAAAAAGAATGAAATTCTGCAATATGTGACCACATGGATGAACTTTGAGGATAAAGATGATATTTAAAAAGAGGAAACCACGCGTTCACTATGTAATACCATAACACTCCTGATGGTTCTTGAGTACTTTTCTAATTTGTTTTAGTGTTCTCACCTACTCTTTCAAGTCTTTTCTTAAATGATTACTACTTCCCTCCTGTAACGTGACAAAAGTCTTCAAAATGATTTTGATGGACGCACAGAGCAGAAATATACTATGGGGCAGGGAGATGGACAGTTTCATATACTTCATAAGTCAGCTTTTCAAAATATCTTTTTTTTTTTTGAGGAAGATTAGCCCCAAGCTAACCATCTGCTGCTAATCCTCCTCTTTTTGTTGAGGAAGACTGGCCCTGAACTAACATCCATGCCCATCTTCCTCTACTTTATATGTGGGACGCCAACCACAGCATGGCTTGCCAAGCGGTGCCATGTCTGCACCCAGGATCCGAACTGGCGGACCCCAGGCTGCCAAAGCAGAACGTGCAAACTTAATCACTGCGCCACTGGGCCGGCCCCCAAAATAGCTTTTAATCATGCATTGTAAGCTGAAATAGAAAGTATTATTATCAGAATTTTCCTTGCTTTTCTTGCTCTGAGTTCCCAGAATTCTTTTTTCAATCTCTCTCTCTGTCTCACATACGCATACATCCTTACCTTTGAAATAAATAGAAGCATGCTCCAAATCCCAAATAAGTGATGTTGAAATGAGTTGCATCATCTCTTTCCTTTATTAGTGTTATAAAACAAATGCCATCAGGACATTCTTAACTTCAAAAAAAATCAAATTTGTGATTTTGCTCATAAACTCCTAAAGGCTTATCACAGGCAGAAAGTACAGTTCACCCTGCTTAAATCTGAATTCTTTTATCTACTGGAAAACAAGTGATTACTCATGTTTCCTCACAGGACTAAAATACTATTTCATGTGCTGAAAGTGGTAACAATTTCCACAGCTGAGTCATTTTTAGGGACTTCAGCTCTAACCTTGGTGCTTAAGGCACAGTCAAAACTGTTAGACTGCTGAGTCCCTCGCCAAGGCCAGGCTGGGAACTGAACTGAAGCATCCTGTGGTACTCTTGGGTACCACGGCACAGTATTTGATAACTGCATCCCATTGTCATAGATGATGGGAAATAGGGTTATTCTCCATTAGCTTCCTCTCCTGAGACCACGTAATTTACTTAAGTAAAAGATGTTTATTAAACATAAATCAACAATTCTAAAGCATTAGTGAATATCTAGGTTGTTCTGAATATATTCCTTGTGAAACTTTTATCTCCAGTGGAGTAAATTCCTAATTAAGGGGATTGCTTAACTTGTCAAGGTGATTTGAATAGTTACAGACCAAAATAAAAATAATGTATTATTTTCCTTAGGAATATTGTGCATGTATTCATTGTATGTGCTAGTTTGCATGTGTTAAGAGTTCAATAAAGCATCTGAGATTTTCTAAATTTTTGTAATGGTGAATTTGGTTTTCTACTAAAGTGTTGAAATTATTTTTATGGGATAAAAGTTTGGGAAGGTGAAATATATTGGGTAAAAATAACATCAACATACCAAATAAATCTTATCAATAAGAATGTCACTCACCAGAGTTGTACTTGGTTTCACTAGTCAGTCAAAAAGACTAGAAAAGATGGAAGAGTTCTACCTCAGTCACTTTGTCCATTCTGTAAATGCTGCTTATGGACAGTGTGGTCCTTTGACCTACATCTTGCTAGAGAAGCACTGGGGAGACCAGGTCCATGCCACTAGCAATTAAATGGCCATTTGAAACACAGGAATGCCCTTGGCGCCTTCTTTGCTCCTGCCAAGCTCAGGCTGTCTAGAGGAGATCCAGTATGGCATCCAGCAGCTTTGAGAAGGTCAACACCACTTATCTGATTGAGACCTACCCTCAAAACAGATCTGCCAGAAGCCTTAAGGCTAATCTTAGTGCTGGGGAATACAGAGTGAATTTGTTTAGAAGCTATATTCCAGAATGGCATTTTCTTTTTCCAGTCACACCCTCATTCCATGTTTGAACTTCTCTGATCAGATTTGGGAGACATGGAAAATACTGACTAAACCCTAAAACACCTCAAGAGATTGAAAACAACTCAAAGCTAAAGTTCTCCAGTGTAATTCTGTCTGTGTCTTGCTTACTAAGACTTTCATTTGCCTGGTCTCCCGTCCTATTGGCAGGAATTCCACCAGCCCCATGGCTACCCCATGCCCCAATTGCATACAGGTTTGCACGTGCATCTAAATTAGAAAAGTCCTTTTTTTAACATTCCAAAAAATAAAAGCTAAAAAAAACCTAATCAAAAACAAATTAAAAAATCAGAGAAATACAGAAGCAGAGTCATTGCCCGAGGAAATGTTAGGTGTCTATTGACAGACAAAAGAAATGTCAGAGACATGAAGAATAATACAGAGTTTCTGTTTGGGGTGACAGAAAGGTTTGGAAATGGAGGTGATGGTTGCACAACACTGTGAATGTAATTAATGCCATTGAATTAAAAAATTACATTTAAAAATGGTTAAAATGGCAAACTTTGTGTTCCATATATTTTACTACAATTAAAAAAAAAACAATAATGTAATATACTAAATACCATTGAATTGCACTCTTTAAAAGGGGTCAATTGTATGGAATCTGAATTGTATGTTAATAAAGTCGTTCAAAGAATGTCATGGAGAAAAAGAGGATCAAAACTCCCGAAAGAGAAAGACCACTGTGGAGGTGTTAGTGTCAGCCTTGTGGTTTTCATTTTTAAGAATTTCATTTGATTTGCTTTGCTTCTTCCTCCACGTACTACACTTCCCTGGCAGACATCCCGTTTTAATCTACATTGGGAGGAAACAGGATGGCAAAATATTGCTGCTGTTGGAATAGGGAGCTTATTTGTTTTAGCACCGTGGCTTCTAGAAATCTTGTTTCTTCCTTCCTATATTTAAAAGAATCATGCTGGACAGGAGCGGGCGGTCCTTTTGATTCCTTACCCAGATGGCGTTCTGGACAGCAACAGAAATCCAGTAACCTGAAGGGAGAAAGCTGTCCCTGATTGGTCATGGCTTCAGCCAGATTTCCCCCAAATTCCTAACATGGAGAAATGAAAATAGCTGTTGACAATCGCCTTTGTTAGAGAATTAGACATGTAGTTATCTGCAAAAATTGTTACAGTGATTATGACTCATGGATTCCATCACGAAATCTCACATTTCTGTAATCATTACCTAAGCTCCCAAAGTCATTAAAAACTATTAACAATTTTAAAATGCTTACCAGTTTCAAAATTTTCTTTCTTTCTTTTTTTTTTTTTGCAGGGGAAGATTTGCCCTAAGCTAACATTTGTTGCTAATCTTCCTCCATTTTTCTTCCTTTCCGCAGCCTCAAAGTCTCGGTATGTAGTTATGTATAGTTGTAAGTTCTTCTGCTTCTTCTCTGTGAGCCACCACTACAGCATGGTTGCTGCTGTGTGGTGCGGTGTACTCAGTGGTGTGGTTCTGCACCCGGGAACTGAATACAGCCTGCCAAAGCAGACCGCGCTGAACTTTAACAGCTAGGCCATCAGGGCCAGCTCTCAAAATTTTCATCTTAAATTTTATATATTATAACCAATTTCATTAATTGTTTCTACTCTATCATGGAACAGACTACAGCACAATGCTGTAGGTTGAAAGAGACGACTAACTTACTTGTCACTTAAGGAAATTCAATCTCTTACCCACCATTTCTAAAGTTCCTAAAAAGGATTATAACTTCAGCAATGATGCAGCCTTTGTTTTTTATGCTGTTTGATTTCATTGTGAAGCTTTTGTTTTCTACTGCAATGACAACCCACTGATCAGAACTCAATATAAGAGGGAGGAGACGGGAGTCGGGGAGGACTAACAGGAAGAGGAGAGGAGAGAGTCATTTTATAATTTATCAAGATAAGTGCTGCCACCTCAGGTTTTATTAAAATAAAGCCATGCTTATCAGGGATGATAGAGTACTTGAATATTTAAATTATGGCTCTCAGGCAAGGTATTAACAGAACAAAATTTTCTCTTAGATAATTTTTTTAATTTTAATTTTTTCTTGGGATGATACTGATTTTTCTCAAAAATACGTAAGAATTCCACAATAAAAGGGTTCCTTAGGACAAACTCTTTCTGTTCCTATGATTCTTCTGGAAGCATCATCAATGAAATCATCACTAACACCACAGTGTTTGCTCTGGGATAGACTTTCTGATTTCTCATTCCAAGACAAAGACAGACTGAAAAATCCAAACCAAGAAATATTTTCTCCCAAACAAACTCTGTGCTGTTTGAATGATCCTCTTCTTAGCTGTGCTAAAATGCTTGATGGAGTTATTTTTAACTGGGAACAGAACATTCATTCTGGAAAATGTTCAGATCCCTAATTTTATAATGAGCAGAAATACATACTTTCAACGAAAGACTATGCACACCGCAGTAGCCTCATCCACACTCAGGTGCAGAATTATCAGCAGAGAATAGATTTTATGGCTTTTTGGAATGCAAGTCTTCTAGATGCTGTGAAGTCTCGAATCTGGATCAGCTGCATCACTGCTGGAAGAAACAGGTGCTTGACGTCATCTGGATACAGAGTTTGTTTCTTCGCTCACACACAACATTTCCTCATCAATAATGAGCCTGGGTGACACTGGATGGATTCTATTGTTTTTATTGGTTGTTATTACTTTTATTTAACAATGTTAGCCATATAGGATGATTAAAAAACAACTAATGTTCTTGGAATAGGTACATCCTATTAACTGATATAAATCGATTCAGTCTTTCATTATAGCAGTGAATTTTCAGGTTGCACAAAGATAAGTAATTTAGATTCCAAACACAACAATCACTGGGTTAACCATCCAGGACAATTCACAGGTCCCTATTATACGGCTGCATGCACTTACAGAGTTTTAGCACAAAGTCAATACAAATATGAAAGTATCCTCATTCTAATCGTTCCTGAGGCGCTAAAGATGGGTGTCAGCGATGGGTATCCTCCTGAGTTCTACGATCTGGGAGTCAGTCAAGGTGCCTCCCTCCTGGCTGCCTTGACCGGATTCATTATCACTGACACTGAGACCAGCACCTGCAATAGAAAAAGAATAAACACAAAACTCCCGACTATTAGTGCAGTGAATTAAGGGTCAAGTTACATTAAGCCAACACGTTTATTTTTATTATATTAACAAAAAGTGAGCTATACGTTTAGAATATATGTTATTAATTAATACTTAATTATAAAACTATATATTACATTCCTTTTGGTAGTTTTTATAAATAAAAATTAACTTCTAAAGACATGGTTTGGGTTCTCAATCTTTTCTTTGTTTCCACATAGTTGACAGGTGTAACTTGCTCCCAAGAACAGCATTTCTCAATTGGGGGCTTATTTAAATTAAAAAATCAGGCAGGTTATTAGAATTTTTCAGCAGGGGGGTAAGATCTGCTGTTAGAAAACATACAACTTCCAACCCGACTTGAACTGAATCCGGTAGGGCCTGCAGGTGAGACTCAGCGTGGGCAGTGATCCGAGAAGAAAGACACACATTGACAACACCTGGTGTCATATCAGCGCCCGGAAGATACTGGCTCTTAATGACTCAGATCTGATCCCAAGATAAAAATAATTATGTAACACAGTGCCAAAAGAGATCCACACAAGAATCCCACAAAGCTAGCTGTTAATGACAGATAGCACCCAGAATTTCTGTTTTGAGGAAGCTCTGCTATTCACTACTTTTTTCACAACTCAGAATAATTCAGAAAACTTAATACTATGCTAGAGTAACACATCGTTCTTTTCTTCTCCAATGCACAGAGGAACACCTCAGCTCGTGAGCTCTCTCTCTCTCACACACGCGCGCACACACACACACACACAGAATGGGGATGTGGTCACAGGCCGTGCTGCTGGTCTGAATCACCACAGATTACAGCTCCCAGATCCTCCCCCTCTGCCGGGCACTACACTCTGCAAACAAGGAAAGTGAAAACCCAGTTGCCGGGAGCTGAGACTTCCTTTTCTCTCTGAGGTGTAGGAAAGGCGATTCTGCAGAGTTGGTAGCTCTAGGAAGATGGGGAATTAGCTTGGTCTGAAGCTGTTTGGAGATGGCAGCAGAAGCCCACTAATTATCTTATTGTAGGCAAACCCTCCCTCTTCTGCTCTCTGTCCTTTCAACTCTCTCTCTGCTACAGGCTGCTATTGAAACCCCACTTCTCCCTTTGCTCCTGTGACATTGCGCTTACCCATCTCATCCTCTGATCTGCTGGCTCTTTCGAGAGCTCTTCTGCTTTCTCTTGAATCTCCTCGTGCTGTCTGACCACTGGAGGCCTTGTCTTCAGCTCTGCTTCAAGGCCCACATGATCCGCCTGCCCCTTGTCTGCTCTCTAGCCTGATGTTTCACTAGAGCTGATGGTCGCTCCCTTTTCACTCCATGTTTTTATGCTGGATCTTCTGCCTGGGATGCCTTCTCATTCCCCAATTCCTTAATCTGCTGCCTCCATCCTTCCTATAAATATCAACCCAGGTGTCACCTCTGCTACCCATGGAAACATGATGATTCTTTTTAAAAATTTCTGACTCCCCCATTGGTTTATGTCCTTTGTATCTTTATATCTTCTGGCTCATAGGGCATCCAGCACACTCTGGGTGTTCAGTATATGTTTGTTGAATGTATTAGTAAACTATGCTCTGCATTCTAGTTCTGGAAAATGCCTCTTCCATCTTTATTGCCTGTTCATTTCCTCCGATCCATTCTGCACGCCTCTGCCCTCTCCTTCTGAAGAACAAACATTGGCTCTTATTGCCAATTGCATCAAGTCTGGAACCCTCTGCATTCAACCCTCTGCTTTTAAGACACTTCCTAATCTGGCCCTTCCCTACCAAACGGACGTATTTCAATCTTTGCCCATTGAAGAGCTTTCTCAAAGTGATCAAGTCTCTTGACTGGGCCTGCATGTGCCACATTAATTCCAGCCTGAGCAGCTTCCTGCCCATCCATCAAGGCCCATTTCCACAACCTTTCACAAAAACTTCTTTCAGCATTCCTTCAAAACAGGGAGACGGAGGATGTAATATTTGAAAAGTCTTGTTTACACTTGAAAAAAATATTAATCACATCCCTTATATTCTCTCAAATTGCCTTGGTTTGGACGATTTGCCATTGTCTTCACCCAGCCCTCTTGCATCAGTAATGGTATTAGCCCGGCCCTTGAAGGTAACATTCGAGTCTGCCACCACGCCTTAGAAGGACAAAGGGCCCATGCTTCCTGGCCAGGGGAGCAGGGGAACTGTCCCCCTTGGAAGAACCTCAGTGGATTGGTAAGACATTGGCCACTCTAGAAGGATAAGATGACTGAAGCCCTGAGTCCTGAGCAGCTTCACTGAGTAAGGAGGAACTAAAGAGCTAAGTAACAAAGTTGCACAATATGAGATCAACTACAGAGAAACAGAGAGGACCCCACAGTTAGCATCAGGACAGAGTGGGGCTTAGTGAATGAAATAGCACCACCTCCCACTGATTTCCGTGTCAGCCTGCTCTAAATCCCACTCGGAATGTGTAAGTGTTTGCTCACCATAGGGACAAAGCACATTAGAAAGAAGTTCTGTAGCGAAAGTCTGCTGGGCAGACCACGAGCAACAGAGCAAACTGGGCTGGGGAGTTTCACATGGGCGCAGCTTTACTGTGAATGGGTGTCACCAGCTTGTTCAGTAGTCCAGAGCCCTGTGAGATGTCAGCAAGTTGTAGACACAGCCTCCAATCACATCTACATGACCCACCTCACCTTCCTCCTCCATTTCTGCCCAGTGGAAATAAATGCATGTAATACTCAAACCCTAATACCTCACTGAGACTCAGAAAGGACACATACTACACACAGCAGTAACATGGCAGACGGAGCACTGCCCAGGTCCCTCGTCTCTTTGTAATTCATTCAATGGTCTAGGAGGGTATTTGCAGTGAGTATCCTGATTTTCTGAAAGGTATTTTTGTGCTTAAATTTTAAGCCAAAAATTCAAGAAAAATCCAGTAACTGTGACAATAGTTGCTCTCCCCTTTGGTAGACAGAACAGGTCACGTCAAAGGAACTAGAAGTAATGATTCACACTCATCTAGTGGCTCTCCTTTCCCCAACATTTCAACATGCTTTAGTCAGGGAAGGGGTGATTATTAGTCCTGTTCTACAGACACAGGGACTGAACAGGGATCAGAGGTGTTCACTGAGTTGCCCATGTCACACAGCAGGGAAGTCACAGAATGAAGATATCCAATAGGCCTTCTGACCCCAGATACAGTGTTTTCCTCTACTGCCTCTTGTGATGGCAGCTCTTATCCTGTTACTTCCTCATCCCCTGGTTTTCGAGCGTTTGTCCATAGAATAAATTTCCAACTCCTTGGTGCATCTTCAAGCCCCGACCCACCCCATCCCCCAATTTCTACCTCACTCAATAGTCACGGTGCAGCAAACAGCCAGGTGTTACAGAATATATAATGAGCATTTAAAACTGTATTTGAGTATAACAATAAATTGAACCAACAAATAATTCATACCATGTGTTGAATTTAAACTCTGCCAGATACTGTGGTAGATTCTTTACAAACTCTAAACCCCGAAAAACGTACAAGCTAATTATAATGACTCTTATTTGATAAACAAGGAAATTGAAGGTTGAGTCCCTTGTGGAACGTCACACAGATAGTAGACTGCAGAACTAGATTCCAACACAGGGTTCTTTAACCCCAAGGCCCATTCCTATTTTCCACGGCCTTCTAAAATGTGACGATGATATGAAGGTCATACTCCTTCAATATTTTTCTGAGGAAAAAAAATCAAAATCCTCCCAAATTTCACTCTTCCACTTTGCTCCTCATCTAACTTTGTTTAGCACACTTGGCTGCAGAAGTTCTTGAAGTTACGTAAGTCGTTGTGGTTTTACGTGATATTTCTGACAGAGAAATTTATTAACGACTTCTTTGAGGAGTTGGAGTATTTGGGCCTTGATTCTGAATGTTTTCAAGGGCTTGTTATTTATTTTCTTCTGACTGAAAAACAAATCATTTAAAGGTTTCCAATACGGAAATGTTTACATGACAGTTGTGTCATTGGCCTGAGGTAAAACCAGGAAGCTAAAAGACTAGGGATAATGGGAAATCAGAATAATTTATCCCCGCGGATATGTTCCAAGACCCCCAGTGGATGTCTGAAACCACAAATGGTACTGAACTCTATATATACTATGTTTTGTCCCACACATACTTACCTATGATAAAACTTAATTTGTTAGGCACAAAAAGAGAATAACAACAATACGTAACAATAAAAGAGAACAATTATAACAATATATTGCAATAAAAGTTACTATAGATCTTAGCAACCTCAACACATGATTTTTTTCTTTCCTTATTAAGTCAAGAACTTCCACCTTTTCACTTAAAGGAAGCATTTTGCGGCTTCTCTTTGGCATATCAGAATGGCCAGCATCACTACTCTTGTGCTTTGGGGCCATTATGCAGTCAAATAAGGGTTACTTGAACACAAGCACTCTGATACCATGACAGTCAATCTGATAACCCAGACGACTACTAAGTGACCAAGGGCTGGTGGCTTCTGCTACCAAAGTGGGGATCCAATGGACAAAGGGATGATTCATGCCTTAGGCGGGATGGAGCCAGACAGTGTGAGATTTCATCACGCTACTCAGAACTGAGTACAATTTAAAATGTATGAATTATTTATTTCTGGAATTTTCTTTTTTTTTTTTTGAGGAAGATTAGCCCTGAGCTAACATCTGCTGCCAATCCTCCTCTTTTTGCTGAGGAAGACTGGCCCTGAGCTAACATCTTCCTCTACTTTATATGTGGGATGCCTGCCACAGCATGGTCAGACAAAAGGTGTGTACGTAGGTTCTCACCCAGGATCCGAATTGGTGAACCCTGGGCTGCCAAAGTGGAACGTGCAAACTTATCTGCTGTCTCACTGGTCTGGCACCTCTGGAAATTTTCCACTTAATCTTTTTGGACTACGGTTGACCATGGCAAACTGAAACTGCAGAAAGCAAAACCTCGGATAAGGGGAGACTACTGCAGTCTCTCTGGGAGAAGCCCTTTGTGAAGAAAACCCTGTTTCTAAGCCCAATATACTCCTAGTTTGACATATTCTAGACTCTTGTCAGCTGTGGATTGACATAAAAATGCCAGTGCTCAAGACACTTCTTGTTAGGAATGTAACTAGAGTGCATGCCCTTCCATCCCACCTCACCCTTTGTGTAGACTGAGTCTCTGTTTGAGTTAGCTCAGCACGTTCTCCTCTTCCCTGTGATGGAGGCAGTCCCAGGGTGACTGTTCTCATTCTCCTAAAGTCCTGGTTGAGGGCACTGATGATACATCAGAAACTTCTATTAAAAAACTAATAATAAGAAAAATCTTACATAAACAACCTTAAACGACACCTAACGGAATTAGAAAAAGAAGAACAAACAAAGCCCAAAGTCAGTAGAAGGAGGAAAATAATAAAAATTAGAGCAGAAATAAATGATATTGAAACAAAAAAGAGAGTAGAAAGGATCAATGAAACAAAGAGTTGGTTCTTCGAAAAAATTAACAAAATCGACAAACCCTTAGCCAGACTCACTAAGAAAAAAAGAGAGAAGTCTCAAATAAATAAAATTAGAAACGAGAGAGGAGAAATCACAACAGATACCGAAGAAATACAAAGGATCATAAGAGAATACTATGAAAAACTATATGCCAACAAATTGAACAACCTAGAAGAAATGGATAAATTCCTAGACTCATACAACCTACCCAAACTGAATCAGGAACAGATAGAGAATCTGAATAGACCAATCACAAGTAAAGAAATAGAAACGGTAACCAAAAACCTCCCCAAAAATAAGAGTCCAGGACCAGATGGCTTCTCTGGAGAATTCTACCAAACATTCAAAGAAGATTTAATACCTATCCTTCTCAAACTATTCCAGAAAATAGAGGAAGATGGAGCACTCCCTAATACATTCTATGAAGCCAACATCACCCTGATCCCTAAACCTGACAAGGACAACACAAAGAAGGAAAACTATAGGCCAATATCACTGATGAACATAGATGCAAAAATCCTCAAGAAAATTTTGGCAAACCGAATACAGCAATACATCAAAAAGATTATACACCATGATCAAGTGGGATTTATACCAGGGACACAGGGATGGTTCAACATCTGCAAGTCAATCAACGTGATTCACTACATTAACAAAATGAGAAACAAAAACCACATGATCATCTCAATAGATTTAGAGAAAGCATTCGACAAGATCCAACATCCATTTATGATAAAAACCCCCAATAAAATAGGTATAGAAGGAAAGTACCTCAACATAATAAAGGCCATATATGACAAACCCACAGCCAACATCATACTCAATGGACAAAAACTGAAACCCATCCATCTCAGAACAGGAACAAGACAAGGGTGCCCACTTTCACCACTCTTTTTCAACATAGTACTGGAGGTTTTGGCCAGAGCAATTCGGCAGAAAAAGAAATAAAAGGAATCCAAATAGGCAATGAAGAAGTAAAACTCTCGCTGTTTGCAGATGACATGATCTTATATATAGAAAACCCCAAAGAATCCATAGAAAAACTATTAGAAACAATCAACAGCTACAGCAAAGTTGCAGGGTATAAAATCAACATACATAAATCAGTAGCATTTCTATATGCTAACAATGAACTAACAGAAAAAGATCTCAAGAACCCAATCCCATTCAAGATCACAACAAAAAGAATAAAATACCTTGGGATAAATTTAATCAAGGAAGTGAAAGATCTATACAACGAAAACTACAAGAGCTTCTTGAAAGAAATTGATGATGACATAAAGAGATGGAAATACATTCCATGCACATGGATTGGAAGAATAAACATAGTTAAAATGTCCATATTACCTAAAGCAATCTACAGATTCAACTCTATCCCAATCAGAATTCCAATGTCATTCTTTACAGAAATTGAACAAAGAATCCTAAAATTCATATGGGGCAACAAAAGACCCCGGATTGCTAAAGCAATCCTGAGAAAGAAGAACAAAGCTGGAGGCATCACAATCCCTTACTTCAAAACATGCTACAAAGCTACAGTAATCAAAACAGCATGGTAGTGGTACAAAAACAGATGCACAGATTAATGGAACAGAATTGAAAGCCCAGAAATAAAACCACACATCTATGGACAGCTAATCTTTGACAAAGGAGCTGAGGGCCTATAATGGAGGAAAGAAAGTCTCTCCAACAAATGGTGCTGGGAAAACTGGACAGCCACATGTAAAAGAATGAAAATCAACCATTATTTTTCACCATTCACTAAAATGAACTCAAAATGGATCAAAGACCTAAAGATTAGGCCTGAAACACTAAGTCTTCTAGGAGAGAATATCGGCAGTACACTCTTTGACATCAGCTTCAAAAGAATCTTTTTGGACACCATAACCCCTCAGATGAGGGAAACAATAGAAAGAATAAACAAATGGGACTTCATCAGACTAAAGAGCTTCTTCAAGGCAAGGGAAAACAGGATTGAAACAAAAAAACAGCCCACTAATTGGGAAAAAATATTCACAATTATTTATCCGACAAAGGGTTAATCTCCATAATATATAAAGAACTCACACAACTCAACAATAAAAAATCAAACAACCCAGTTACAAAATGGGCAGGGGACATGAACAGACATTTCTCCAAAGAAGCTATACAGATGGCCAATAGACACATGAAAAGATGCTCATCATCACTAATCATCAGGGAAATGCAAATCAAAACTACACTAAGATATCACCTTACACCTGTTAGAATGGCAAAAATATCCAAAACCAAGAGTGGCAAATGTTGGAGAGGCTGTGGAGAAAAGGGAACCCTCATACACTGCTGGTGGGAATGCAAACTGGTGCAGCCACTATGGAAAACAGTATGGAGATTCCTCAAAAAGTTAAGAATAGAAATACCTTATGACCCACTACTATACTATATCCCACTACTGGGTATCTATCCTAAGAACCTGAAATCAGCAATTCCAAAAGTTCCATGCATCCCTATGTTCATTGCAGCATTATTCACAATAGCCAAGACATGGAACCAATCTAAGTGCCCAGCAACTGATGATTGGATAAAGAAGATGTATATATATATATATATATATATATATATACACAATGGAATACTACTCAGCCATAAAAAAGGACAAAGTCGTCCCATTCACAACAACATGGATAGACCTTGAGGGTATTATGTTGAGTGAAATAAGCCAGAGAGAGAAAGACGAACTCTGTAGGACTCCACCCTCCACCCATAGGTGGTATTTAACATATGGACAAAGAGAACTGATCGGTGGTTGCCAGGGGAAAGGGCGGTGGGGGGAGGGCACTAGGGGTGAAGTGGTGTACCTACAACATGACTAATAATGATGTACAACTGTAATTTCACAAGGATGTTAACTTTCATAACCTTAATAATAATAATAAAAAAAAACTAATAATAACCAGGACACCACTAGTTTAGAACTGAGTGTCTCATCTGCCTGTGGAGAGGCTGATACACTTCAAGAACAACTAATTGAAGAATATTATGTCCTCTTTTTAGAGCGAAATGTGGATTTCTCATAGCAAGACAAATAATTTATTTTCAAAAATTAAAAAGGTCAATAGTTTTTTTTTAGGAATTCAATTTGGCTAAAATTCAGATAGAAAAAGAAGTCCATGACTGGCTCTGGGGCCAGGGCTTCTGTTTTATACCAAACTATTTAAATATACTTGCCTTGCTTGTTATTTTGAAATATGCAAAAATATACACCAGCACAGTGGCCTCAAAAGCAGTCTTGCTCACTTTGGAATTCAATTGTGCCTGTGAAATGGGACCCTGGAGCCTGCTGATACATTTGTAAATGCTTGTAAAGAAGTGACGGTGTTTTCCAATTCAGAAACTGGCTACTGGGTTTTCCTGCTTAGAGGTTTAGTCTTTCCCACAGTCGATCTTAATTTAATTAGAAAAGAGAATATCTTAGCTAAAAAAAGTGTCAGGTCTCCTGCTTGCCCTTTGGAACAATGGCATTCTGACATTAAATTCCCTTTACTGCATCTAAATAACGGTATTCTAACTACTGAGTTAATGTATTTCAGTAAGTGTTTGAATATCTCAAAATTATTCAGATTGAAAGATGATGAGTTCTGAGAGAGATTAAAAAGGCATAGGATGTGGAAGATAAACAAACGAACAAACACATAGATACAGAGAACAGACTGGTGGTGACCAGAGGGACGAGGGGTGGGGGAAGTGGTAAAGGGGCACTTGTGTACAGTGATGGATGGAAACTAGACCTTTTGGTGCTGAACATGTAGTCTATACAGAAGTGAAAATATAATGATCGACATCTGAAATTTATATGTTATAAACCAATGTTACCTCAATAAAATAAATAAGTAAAAAATAATTTCTAAAAGGGCACAGGAAATGGTATTAATGGATATTGAAAGGCCTACTTAGTCCCCCTTCCTGAAATCTGTTCATCCATCTATCCATTTATCCATCCATCCAACCATCCAGCCATCCAACCATCCATCCATCATATATAAAGCATTGACTGAGATACCCAGCACTGTTATATATCCAAGGTTACTGAGATGAATCCCAGCCTTGTGGAACATGTGCCTTGGTCCAGGACTAGCACTCATTCTTATTTCAACACATTCATCTGGTCAACCTTTCCTGCTTCTATGTAGAGTATGTGCTTGGATGGATCATGCCTCCTACTCTTGCAACCAACCTGCTTATTTGTGACTTAACCTCTGTCCTGGCTGCTATACACTCTCTGACACATATTTTAGTGCAGGACTTAGGGAAAGAGAAGTACATAGGACAAAACTGATGTACAGTGGTGCAATTCAAGAACAACAAACAAATCTCTCCCCACCATGTCCTATCATGGCGCCTAAAGTCCCACAATTAAGGATGCATTTTGTTGTTTCATCTTGAAGGTGGACTTTAAGAGTTTTCTGTTAAGGGGCTGGCCCCATGGCCGAGTGGTTAAGTTCGTGCGCTCCACTCCAGGCGGCCCAGTGTTTCGTTGGTTCGAATCCTGGGTGCGGACATGGCACCGCTCATCAAACCACACTGAGGCAGCGTCCCACGTGCCACAACTAGAAGGACCCACAACGAAGAATATACAACTATGTACCGGGGGTCTTTGGGGAGAAAAAGGAAAAAAAAAAAGAGTTTTCTGCTAAAATAGAAAAAACACGGAAAGTGCTTTTACCTTCCACCTGTGTTTATAGAATGCTTTATTATGAATGAGCCTAAAAACTAAGAAGACTGTTAACATGAAGGGCTATTGAATGCCAAAGGCCCATTTTTATCTTAAATTTACAATGTTTCCAGGTCAGTTGGAGATCTAAGAAGTGGTGGGAGGCCTTCCAGAAAGAAGCCTGGAACACAGGGAGATGTCTGTGGCTGGCTGTTATATATATTCTCAAGAGGAAAATTCTCAGGTGCACTATAGAAATTATTGAGAATAACAAATCTTCTCAGTGTAGGACTTTCGAGGTAGAAAGGAAAATAGGAGTTTGCTAGCCCAGTTAATATAGATGAGAAGGTATGGTTAAATAATCTGGCTAAAGTCAGTGGTGAATCTCATCATCTAATGCTACGCTATGCTCCAGGTCAGCGCCTCTGGAGTCCTTTATAAAGTGTCTGAAGCAGGAGCCTCAAATTGGGATTCCTTTAACTTGTGGGACATGAAGACTTTGCAAAGGTGGTGTGGGAAGGACAGCTTTAAGGAAATATATTCCCACATCTTTACCTTCCACATGCCCTCTTCTGATGAGATATTTTTGGATAATTATTTATCAGAACATTTAATGTTTTTGTTATCAATGTTGATTTATTCAACTGTAGACTAATAATTATAATGATAACACAAAAGAAATTTTGGACACTTTACAGTTTTATGGTCACAGAAGAAATTTAAGTTTCAATTTATATACATGTTTTGTTGGAGAGAAGTACGAGTGGGTGAAGATTAAATGAATTTCAAGCATAAAATACATTATGCTAGCGTAAAATTCTGTCGTGGGAATGATGTAAAATTTCCAAATGTAAGATAAAACATATATTTTTGTAATGTATAAAACTCATTTTGTAATGATAAAACTCACATAAGAAAAATGCTCATATATTTTTAAAATGAAATGAATAACGGTGAATATCAAATTGGTATTTAGACTCTTTTGAATTAGCTGAAAAGAATAATGTAAAATTTTTATTTTAAAGCTAAAATTTATAATGCAGTGGATATTACATTATTGGATACTAGTTAAACTTATGATGAAACTCTTTAGATGTTTTTTAAATATATGCAAGGGGTTACACAGCTTTTCAAAGTTCTTTAAGATTCAAATGAAAGGGGCTGGCCCCATGGCAGAGTGGTTAAGTTCTCACACTCCACTGCAGGTGGCCCAGTGTTTTGTTGGTTCGAATCCTGGGCTCGGACATGGCACTGCTCATCAAACCACGCTGAGGCAGCGTCCCACATGCCACAACTAGAAGATCCCACTCCGAAGAATATACAACTATGTACCGGGGAGCTTTGGGGAAAAACCTTCAGCAATTCCCCACTAATTAAACGCAGCCCTGACACCCCCATCAGGAGCCCGCGTCTGATTCTTCACCTGACTTTCCCACCTCACCTTCCTCTATAAAAAAAAAAAAAAGATTCAAATGAAAAAGACTTGGAGGACCCACTGTTCCCAGTACTTGGTTTGGAGTGGCCGACAGCTAAGGTGGACCTGAGACAGATCAAGGTTTGCAAACTCATGTGTCACAGAGGCCAGCGAGACCAGCATAAACCAGCTACACAGGTCTGGTGAGCACTGGATAAACGGAAGAGCTCATGTTCTGTCTAAAGGGGCAGCCATTGCTCAACTCCGATCGAGCAGTGTTGTGCTAGATTTTAAGGACTCTGTGGCTAGATTTGTTTTTTTTTTAGAAATTCTGGATTTTTATGGGCTATCTCTAAATTTTTAAATTTTTGTTCAAAAAAAAGTTAAAATGCTATGAGGGTGAAAAGAAACACCCTGCTGAACCAAATCTGGCCTATGTGTCAATTGTAAACTCTGCTGTAGATGGAATGGCATGTGGTCTCCTCCTTCGATTTGACCAAATTCTAAGATGGAAAATGTCTAGGGGCTGGTGCTTGATTATTATAGGACCTTTTCTAAAAATAGAGGGAACCAATGTTAGAGATTGTTATTTTGGTCTTTTTAAGTATTTATTTCCTAACAAGTTTAGTGAACTCTGAGGAATGCTAAACTCAATCTATAAGTAAGCAAGTCATTCCATACATTCCTGAACTGAATGCATTTAATACTTGTGATATACATAGGATCCACATCTAATTTAATTATGCTGCAAGAATTCATTTTATGTTTCCAGTGTCATAACATCAACAACTGACCACTTTGTATTGCTGGGGACACAATCTTCCTGGAGAACCACTTGTCATCTGAAAGCCCATTCTTGGTGCTAACGCTAATGAGCATTTGATGCGGTCGTTCGTTCTCTGCTTCGTAAAACTCGCTTCTCTCCTTGGTTCTTTCTCCCCATGCTACAGTGCCCTCTGTGGGACCCTCTTCAGTTCACTCTTTCAGTGTAGATATTATCTAGGATGCTCTTATTGTTTCCGTTCTCTTCATTTCCCTTCCTCCCTCTCCCCTCCCTTCCTCATCTCTTTCCTTCCACTCTCCCAGTTCAAACTTATTTCTCCCCACAGCTTCAAATATCATCTCTGCACTGATGCATTTCAAATCAATACCTCCCACCCTGATCCCTCGCCTAAGATTCTTCAAACCTGAATACTTAAGAGCCACCAGGCCCAATGATCAATATGTCCAACTCTGAACTCATCAGTTTCCTGCTGCAAACAACTAAATGAACAATGCTCTTTATCCAGTTCCTCAGTCACCAGGTGAGAAGCAGGAGGCTTCACTGACTGTCCTCTCACTGTGCCCTCAGCATTTCTCTGTATTTATCTCTTCTTCATTTCCACTTCTCAAATCTGAGGCCTGAACCTCATTCCCCTGAACGATTGTAATAACCTTCTAGCCTTTCTGACTTTGCTTCTAATTTATTCTTCATACTTTAATAAGAGTGATTTTGCTATGTGCCCATATCCCTGGGCTTTGGCTCATTCTGTCTCCTCAGCATATAATGCCTTTCTTCCACTCGTTACCTACCTACTTAAAACCTACGTATTTTTCAAGAATCAATTGAAACAGTTTTTTTAATTTTCTTGATCTCCTCAATAATTAATAACTCTTTCCACTACTCTTTTCTTCTTTTCTTTTCTTTTTTTTTTTGCTGAGGAAGATTTGCCCTGAGTGAACATCTGTGCCAATCTTCCTCTATTTTTCTGTATGTGGGAAACTGCTGCAGCATGGCTGGTGAGCAGAGTAGGTCTGTGCCCGGGATGGGAACCCATGAACCCAGGCCGCCAAAGTGGAGCATGCAGAACTTTAACCACTTGGTCATGGGGCCAGGCCCTCCACTACTTCTTCCGCATGTCATGTTTGAGCGGATGTCTATTCCTCTAAGCAAACTCTAAATTTTGTTTTTTCCATTCCTTCATTCACTCATTCATTCATTCAACAATATCTACAGAAGGTTTACCAAGTGACAAGCACTATTCTGAATATACAGATATATACAGAAAAATGCACTTTTAAATAACTATTTCAACAGGTTCATCTGAGCATGGATGTACCTTCTTGCTTGTTTGTACATCTAGAAATGAAAAACTCACTGATATTTTTATAGCAATGACTGTTCAACATTTTTCCGAGAAAAAACAGAAAAGAAAAAACTGCATATTTGATTTGAAAACAACTATCCACTGGGGTCACATGTTGAGTGGTTGAACGTATAGGAAGAGACAGTGGAATACTACATGTGATGGTACTTTGAAAACTATAGAACTGTATGAGGCCCATTATGTTGTCTTTGAAAGTTTCTGCTTCAAAGATACTCCAGAAGGTCTCTTAGACAGGTCGGAGGCAAAACTCTTTCATGCTACTGAAGCTATCCCAGGAGTATCTTTGTGTTTTAGCACGATTCCAGGACAGAGATATCTACATTTACTTAGAGTATGTATCTTCATTAAAAGCAAATTGCAAATTATTTTTAGGTTGTGTTATATTTGGTGCCAAGAACAAAATATCCTGAGTTTGGCTGGGAATAGGAATGGGTCATGAGAATCAGGATGTGCTAGGGGTGACTGACTGGACGTCTTCTGCAACTTCATGGGAAGAGGATATAAATTGTAGCATAACAAGAGTGCCCACTTCTAATGTGGTTTGTGGTTCATACATACCAGTTTTTAATGCAAATATCAAGTCATCAAACTCCTGGGACTCCTCATCGGCTATTAGTGACCCCTGGCCATATCCTCCAGAGGAAGGGAATGTGGCACCATTCTGTGGACTTGGCTTTAAGTCAGGGCTGGCCTGACTGGCTTGTTGGAAGGATGCTCTCTCCCAGTCAGGTGGTACCTTTTTGGGTTGGAAGGGGGAGAAAAAGAAACTATAATATGAAATATGTACATATTTACTCCCAAATCTACACAAACAACTTACCTCCGCATCACACTGTAAAGACTAAGTTGAAAGGGCTATTGAACTGTCTAGAATTATACCCTTGTTCCTTAGAAAAGTATGTCTTTCCATGGGACAATCTCATTTGGTGATTCTAAACAATTTCTCTGTTAGAATTACTTGTAGATTTCTAGGCTGTCATGTGTGGGGAAAGACAACCATTTTTTTAAACCCAATCAATACATTTTTATTATTTTGCAGGATATGTGCAAAGAAAGCTGTAAAAAATTTAAGAAATAGAGAAGAACCCTCCTAATCTTTATTCTAAGACACAACATAGAATTTTAAATAGAGGAGCTATCTATAGGGACATGCTGAATTGAAAAAGTTCTTTGATAGCATTCTCAACTCCTTTTTTGATTAAATGATTAAAAAGATAGTCCTATCCTGAAATGATTAAATATATTCACTTCCCTCTTGGTTACTGGTAAACAACTCCTAACTCCTTCCTTTCCTAATGTTTTCCCTTCTCCGTGTGGCTTTCTAGAATGTCTCTGACAGGCCCTCATTGACAGCTGGATCAAGGCCAATTCTAAGTCTCTGAGGAATGTAGAGCACACTTTAGGATACGCCATTGTGCAACACTCCAAGTGAGCATTCAAGTAGTGGCTGAGGCCCAGGAACTGAACTGTCATAGTCGCTGCCTCCCAATACAAGGTTTTCTGAGAGACTGAAGGGAGGACTCCTACTGAGAAAAGTGACCTGAGGACTGTGGAAATAAATTTGAGGGAAGGTGAAACCTTAAAAAATTTCACTAAGAAGTTGAACATCTGGACCAGCACTGTTCAACAGAACTTTCCAGGATGATACCAACGTTTTATACCTGTGTTCTTCATTATGATAGCTACCAGACACCTGTGGCTATTGAGTACTTGAACGTGGCCAGGGAGATTGACAAACTGAATTTTGAATGTTAGTTAATTTTAGTTAGTGGAAATTTAAATAGCCACACATGGCTAGTGGCTATCATATTGTATAGTTCAGATCTAGACAAATGCTAGAATGGATAACAAAGAAAAAAAGAACTACAAAATTTTGTTTTCAAGATCCACTCTGAATTGCTGATCCTAAAAATATCTGTTTCTACTGGTACCAAGTGTGATGTGAAAATAATTCAGTTTTAAGAATTTTGGGGATATAGAAATAGTACTAGATTTCTAAATATCTAAGGGTACTAAAGACATATTTCAATTTTTAAATATTGTACTTGAATTGTGATTGCTTACCTTAATTTTAACTTGACATGAATAAGATTACTTTCTACACTACCATGGAAGACAAAAAATATCACTGAGCAGGTAGATTATCTATCTATATCTATCTACCTACCTACTTACCTATCTATAAACAGTTTCTTTTTTAGACAAATGCACTTTGACTTCTTGCCATTTTTCAGGATGCAAACACAAATACCGTTCCCCTTGGCTTTTTAGCACAGAAAGGGCAATACAAGCTACATAAGGAATAGAAGGCAAGCACATCACAGGCACTGCAGAAATTATCACGGACATGCATACTATCCCTTGCTGGACCAACATCTTCAGGTAAGCTTTGGGTGGTCCCAGCGCTATGGGTGACATTACTGACAGGTTGGTGTCAATGTGATTTAGACACAGGAAACCAAAATGATGTGGCAAGAACACAGGGAGCAGTGGGAGGCAAATCCTGGATAGATTTTCTAGTGCAGCTGCTGAAGCACTCTTCCAAGCCTTTGTTCTATAATATTTTCGGGTTTTTAAATTAAAAAGAGTCTCGACCTATCTTCTTTTCACTGAGTGTTTGTTGGGACTGAAGTAGTCAGTTGGGATGGGTGAAGGAAGGGGCTGTGAAAGCATTTTTAGGAAGAACAGTATTTAAGAAACCATTTTTGAAGCAGATTCAGTCACTGCCATGTCAAATAAGGAAGATTTTGAAGGAAGATGATAAATTATGCTCTGACTCCCCAGTATAAACTGCTGGTTAGTGGAGTTCACAGGGCAGGGAAGAAAAGGAAGTAGATAACAGGCATGATATCACAGCAAGCAAACCCAATACCACAGATCACAGGATGAGTAGGAAAAGGATTTAAAAGTCATGTAGCACCATTTAACTAGTACTCTTTATGTGATGGAAAGGCTGTATACGAGAGAGAGACACACAGAGAGAGAGACACAGACAGAGAAAGGGCAGGGGCGGGCACCTCCTCCATAGCACTGATAAGGTTCTGGGTGGACTTGCTGATTTCTCCTCCAGCAGGAGGCATTCCACTCCCGGGTGTGAAGAAGGCTGTGCTGGGTCCTGGGTGCCCATTCATTTCCACTGTGTAACTGGCCTTCATAGGGCAACACGTCTGGTTGTGTAGAATGAAATAAACCACAAAAACATAGAGTCCCTGCAAAAGAAAAGAACACTAGCATGTTACAGGAAGTCCTGCTACCGTGGCTGAAGAATAAACATGGCTGGAAGCAGAGCTGATTTTCCACCAGTGTTCTCCAAATCCTACCCAAAGCTGGGAATCACAAAACATGCTAGAAGTCCAGCAAGAGGCCCTTGTAAATTTCTGAATGTTATGAAAAAGTTAGTCAATGGCATTAGGAAAATTGCCCTCTCACTAACGAATCATTTTTCTCTTGGTTAAAACAGAAGTAGCTCTGAAATCTAGCTCTACTAATACACGAAAACAAAATTGTAGAGGTGTATCTGATTAGCTGTGTCCCTCTTGGCTTAGAAAGCAAACCTCTCACTTTCTAAAAAACTGCTGTCTTTTCTCATCTATCTCACTTATTCTCACTTTTTTCTTAGCAAAATGGTTGAAGAGAGAGACTAATGCTCCAACCACCTGGCGGACTCAGGGAAGGGCAGCACTAATTAAGCCTCCTGATTTTGTTTATAGATCTCACCTTCTTATCTCATTTGGAAATAGAATCACTGGGTAGGGACTCAGGAATTCTGTGGATTGCTTAATATTTAGCATGCCTTGCTTCTCATAAATGTTACATAAGAAGAACAAAGCGATATTGTGCATTCTGAAAGATCTGCTGGCCCTTTAAATTCTTTTGCAATCTAGTCAAACTCTTGACAACGGCTCTCCTTCCGTCACAGAGAGCAACTCAAATTTTGTATTTGTGTTCCAGACATTGCCTACACTGGCTTTCCTTCATGATGTCCACAAGGGATCTACTGTATACTGCTAATGGTGCTTCTATAAAGCTTGGTAATTTTGACCTTTATACTCAGCCAATAAAATATGTTAAATTGTGCCTTTTGTGTCTGTTAATCCATGTTTAAGTCTTGGAAGCAAATAAGAATCTCCTTAGTTACTAAAATTCTTACATTAATCCACAAAAATGAAAGCAAGACATTCAGCTTATTAAAGAAGAAAAGGAGTTAATGTCAAGATTTTTCATAAAACACAAATTGAGTATCTTCATTTTGTGAAATTCGCATTCTCCCGTGGTTCCTAACGTTTCTAGGAGCGTAGAAGCAAGAAAGCAAATAATATAGATGTGGGCTTGAGACTTATATCTCCTGTTATAAATAGCAAAAAGTCTATCAGCAAATACTTCAGGCATAAGAATTGCCATCAGCTTTTAATATACAACGAAACTAGGGGACAGTCTGCAAGGAAGGCATGCTAGTATTTGATCTCTGTGGCCATTTCTGGAACACTGTTATAAATTAGGCCTTTCTCCCCTTTCTACTGGAATGACCCCTTCCTGAGTTGGCATCCAGTCTGTATAATCAACAAATATGTTTTAAAATCAGTGGTTTATCTGCTAAAAATATTTTTAAATGTAATTACTCTAACCATGATATAAAATTAGAAACAGAAATGCTTATTTCCTTTTGAATTAGGGTTGTTTTGTTTTTTAGGAAGCAACATTAATATTTTAAGTTATGTAGGGTAAGCGAATTAGTTTCACGTGTAGATGATGCTGTACCCATTAGCAGAAACAAAGCTTCCTGAAAACACACATACACATCCAAAATTTTTCTTGTAGAAGCAAATGGGTATGACCTAATTATATTGGCCACAGCAATAGACAAAACAGGAAAAAAATTAAACTGTCAGCTTTAAAAATTGTGAGAATGTCACTGATTTATTTCAGGATTTCTCTAAGTGTTACGAAGTGATAGGGCAAAAGCTGGAACAGGAAACAAAAGCCATGCTTTAAAATCCATCTCTAAGGACCCATTTGTTAAAACAGCACATTCCCTCTTGTTTGTTTTTATATCTGCCCTTTTATGCTTCAGGAAAGGAACTGCCTGCTGAAAATAACTTGCCTGTGAAAATGGCATGTGTTTTTTTCTTAAAAGCATATTTACATGTACAGTAAATACTTTTAATCTTTTAGATGTGCCCCAGGAAACACAAACACTGTTAAAGTGGAAAGAAAAGAATGTTTAAAGGCAGATTGTATGACATTTGCCCATGTCCAGCCATGGCTGGGCAAATATAGAAAAGGGACCTTCATTATCCAAAGTACTCAGCTGTGGAGGTTTCTGACCTCAGAGTAAAAACAAGTCCTTATTTCAAACACTGCATGCTAAATCTCAGAGTCTCCTTTGTCTGCTGCTCTGTAAAAGAATCTAGAATCTCAACGATTCCTTCCAATACGCTGACCCCCCACTATGTGTCCTGTCAGGCACTGAGATGCAAGGAGAAGACATTTGGCTCCCACTCTCATGTTGCTCACAAAGAGAACAATATCCTGCAAAATAATAAGTTAACTGTTTTAAAAGCAGGACACGCATAATCCATCTGTTCTTCCTATTCTTTACCTAGTGGAGGGCTACAGAGAAGGGGATTCTTTCTGTGCATTGCTGTTTTGATGATATTGTTGCATCTCCTACCACCACGATGAGACATGCTTTCAAAAGTCTTTAGTTAGATTGTATCTGGATTGACCATACCCACTGTGGCCAATTTTGTATTTCTTTTGGTTCAGGAATTGAACGTTATAGGCAGACATTCAATGAGACACAAATGAGACCACAATGGTCTAAAGGAGTTAATATATGCTGTTAACATCATCATAGAGCAAAATAAGTACAGGAGATTTTGGCTGCTTCTCTTAATTTCTATCAGTTCCATCTGAGGTGGGAAAGAATCAACGTTGCCATTTGACAAATTTAACTGAGATGTGGTGGCAGAGAAGTGGGTAAAACAGGAAGTTGATTAACCTGCCTGTCTCTAAATGAAGTGAAGTCTCAGGGCTTCACGCTGACTTGGAGAACCGACTGCAAAGTGAGTGTGCCCTGTGAGGACTAAGATGCAGCCCTCAGCTAGGAGCAGTTAAGCTTTGTAAGACTTGTATAAGGTCCTCAGAAAAGGGTAAAACTCAGGTATTCAAACCATACTGCACGCAAGCTGTCTTAGCGATCCTCTTTGTCTCTGCCTCTGGCAGCCCTTAATTCCTTCAGGTTACAGAAAAGTGGTTAAACTACCAAATGCGTTAAATGAACCCATTTAACAGTTGCCCAGGCACACTCCTTTAATTTTGTTTGTCTCTAAATAAAGTGCAACGTTAGTTCACTGTTTATTTTTTGTGTGTTCTGAATGTATCCTGCACTCACAGCCAACAGTCACTCGAGTGACAGACTTTACACTGTGTCCTCTGCCAATGAGCATTAACACACTCCTACAGTCAGAGCTCTCAGCAATCCTGACCCAACTGTGCTGAGCAACCTGACATATTGACTCCACATCACCTCTATTTCTAATATTCATTTGAGATTCTGTCAGTTTTGACCAATGATAGATGATAAAAATAGGCAGGTGATAGCGCCGAGCCTGACATTAAAACACAAAGAATTGAATCAGTTTAGATATTAAAATGTAAATTCTATAGTGGTGCCAGCACTTAAATATTTGAGGAATAAAAAGCTAGAGATCTATAGGCAATGAGGGATTGGTCTTACAGACACCACGTACGTATCTCACCGTATGCTGTGAGAGTTGATGGACAACTGAGCTCTCAGCAGCTGGACCTGACTATGCACGAGGCATATCATGACTCATAGAATTTGAAAATAAAGGAAGAGATTTTGCTAATATAAAATTCCAGTGAATTAAGATGAAAACAACAGAGATTAAAGGAGTTAAAGAAGCTAATAGGTAAGAAAAATACTCAAGGATTGGAAATTGCTCTCTTTGAAATAAGGAATCCAAAGACTGTAACTGAAGATGAATAAAAAGATATAATATTAATATAAGAAAAGTTTCCAGAAAAAAAAAGAAACAAATCTGCAGATTGAAAGTGTAATGCCACGTACCAGGGAAATTTTGATACAGATTTACTAATACCAAATCATAGCTTTATTAAGTTTTGAACTTTAAAATATTCAAGCAGAAAAAAAGCCAGTCTCTTAGTAAGTGGTAAATTTTAGGCTGGCTTCAGATTTCTTTACATCAACTTTTTGTGTTAAAAGGCAACGAAGTAATATCTATTAAGTTCTGAAAAAAAATGGTCCATGAATATTATACGCAGCGAATATAGCATTTGAAATTGTCAAACATTAAAAAAAATGCTGAGAATGCAGCATCCATGGATCTTGTTAGGGGGAAAAAGCCCAAACAAACTACATGATAATAAAATATAACCAATAAAGAGATGAATTGCCCATTCAGAGTAAAAAACAGAATTCAGTAGTGAAGATGGCAAAAGGATCATGTAAAAATACCTGTGTCTACACATTTAGAAACAGGACCAATATTGAAAAAAATTATGAAAATTATAGTTACAGAGTCAAATGTAAATGTTAAGTATCTAGACAATGTAAAAAGCATAATATTAACTAAAAAAATTCCTAAGGTTGGGAAGAGTGGTGATGGGAGGAGATCTGAGTATTGATGACTTTATCATCTTTTATAGTATATAGTCAATCAATACCATAAAATTGAAATACCTAGGTGATCAAAAACAGTGATTCAACCCTTTAATGTATTTATAATATCTTTTCTTAATTTGAGAGAGGCCTTTTATTTCTCTTGTGGTGATTAGAATATCTTTTGTGATGTGAAAGCATTTTTGAAATTCAACAATTATTTCTCTTCCATTTTAGTTTTTCTTGTGACAAATGCAAGTAAATTGAAGTTAAATTTTGTGTATTATAGCAACTATAATATGCTCACATATTTAAAATTTACTTATAATTAGGCATCCAATCATAGTTACTAGATCTAGAAAGATGTCTGGAATGATGTTCACTTAAAGTCAGTCAGTGGTCTTAAAGGAGACTTAATGACACACATATGTATGAAGTAGGAATAATTTTAAAAATGATGCTTTATATTTAATGACTTATTCACTCTTTCTGGTGTTCTTCATTCTTTTCTATAGAACTGGATTTCTCTCATATCATTTCCCTTTCCCTTTAGCATGGAGAACCTCTTTTTAGCATTTCTTGTAGTTCAGATTTATTGGAAATGAATTCTTTTAGCTTTTGTCTGCCTGAAAATGTCTTTATTTCACCTTCATTTTAGAGGGATATTTTCACTGGATATGGAATTCTGGGTTAACAGGTTTTGTTTTTTTGTTTGTTGGGAGACTTTAAAGATGTCATTCCATTGTCTCCTGGTTTCCAGAGTTCCTGATGAGAATAGTGTTCATTTTTAACATTATTTTCTTGTATGCAATGTTCCCTTCACTGCCCCAAGCTGCACTCATGATTTCCTATTTAGACTGTCAAGAGTTTGACTATGATATGCATAGGTGTATTTTTCTTTACTTGGAGTTCTCTAAACTTTCTGGATCTACGGTTTGTGCTCTCAAATTTGGAAAATTCCTGGGCTTCATTGTTTCCCTTATGGTCATCTAATGGTGATAAGGATTATTTATAGGTGAAGTTTGAAATGATTTTAAAAGTTTTTAATTTTTATGCTTTTATTTGTTTCAATTCCTTATAATAAGTATTCACCATTTTTCCCCCAAAATAATAGTGAACTGTTTTTTAAAATCCCAAGCCAATTTATCAGTATATTAGTAATGATCAATTCTATATAAAGGAACATGGACACATGCACACTTTATTATTATTGTTTTTCTTTTTTATATTTTTAAAACTTTGAAACATTAAGATATTAAAATAGGAATAATGTTTTTAGAGACATAGGGAAAATGTGCAATTTCAAAATCTCCAGGTATATGTTAATCCTGTTATGAAAAATAGTTCAGAAATAGGTGGTGGAGTCATACAAGTGGCCTAATCAAAACCATCCATCTTTTAGACAGCCTAAGAAAATGCCCAAAACAGTGCAGGAAAAGGGATTCAGAGGAATGAAATCTTTGTAGAAATTAGGCTTTCTTCAACTCAAAAATTACAAATTTGGGATTAAAAAAATATATCTTCCATTAAACTGTAACCTCCTAGAAAGCATGAGGCCATGTGCAGTTCACAGCTGTACCTTTTAGTTTATTGCATGGTCCCTGGCACACAGGAAGAGCTTAAGAAGTATTTGTTAAATAAGAGATAACGGTTTTTAAATTTCGTCATTGGGAGAGAGTAGGATAGGGTGAGGACAGACATGGGCCTGAGGCCTGTGTTGGTTTCAGTCCTCTAATTCTCTCCCTATGGTTAGGTAATTTCAGTAGTTGCTCAATAAAATTTTGCTTTGGCTTAGTCTTTCTGTTTCACACGTTCTGTGTGCCAAGACTCTCTCATGGGAGAATGAATCGTCTGCTCCCGGCTGGATCTCTGCTCTTCTGGTTTGATGCCCTTCTGGTGGTGGGCTTCCTGGGCACTGAGCCCCCAAGTGACTTTCTGGCTGTCTCTGGCTTCTCTGCTGAGTCTGGGTTTGCATACTGCTGCTGCTCCTTCTTGTGGCTCTTTCTCCTTAAACGGCCTCACAGCTTTCAGCTTCTGCTCTCCCCTTGGCAGCACCCCCGTGAAGCGTGCATGAGTGATTTCTCATCTCTGGCTTCGCGCTGTGCTCTTGGGTGGCTGACCTGCTGCTGTTTTATATCACCAGTGACTTAGCAGCAAAGACAATGGATTTCACGCCAGTGACAGAATTGAAAAGCCAAATGCAGTATTTATACGTGTGTACATTTTTTTCAGGTGTGAGAAAAGTGGGAATTTCATCTTTCATTGCTTCGTATTTTTTAACTGTTCTTATTTTTCACAGTTTACGTTGCTTTTGTTAATATTCTTATTTATAAGAATCCACAGTCTAATGTGTGCACTAAATATATAGAGAAAGGAAGCGAGTGAGTTCCTCCTGACGACCATTGGTTAGTCAGCACAATTGAAATATTCAGAAATCTATGGGAACAATTATTATCCAAATGCTTTCCAAAATATTCTGATGGGATAGATAATTACCTAGTGTTCACCATGAGTTATATCAAGCTCTTCTAAAATTTCTTACTAATTTAGGGACACCATCTATGTATTCAGAACTAGTGGAGTCAACAGAAGTTCAGTTGGCTTAGTCTGCAGACTTCAGACATGGCTATGACTAAGATATCTGGGTAGCAGGCCTTCACTTTTAAGGTTTGAGCTTAGAATGATGTCTATTCTAAATTCTATAATCCCTAGGAACAACAATTCTATGTTTTTTACTATAAATATCCAGAGTATAGACAAGATATTTTTTCTTTTCTACAACCAAATTTCTATCTGCAATTTAAGAACATATTTCTCTGTGTGGCACTTATAGACACGAGAAACACTTGGTCAGTCTTCTTAATGATAGACTTCTCCTGAATCCAAAGACAATTATTGGGTCATGCCTCAGCAATCTCATCTCCAGATGATGTGATCCTTCAGCCTTTCCTCTTGACCCTTGTGCTCCAGCGCTCCATTGCCGAGATGCTCAGTGTTCTGCACGCTTCTGTTAAGTTTCAAAGCACCAAGTGCTATTCAGTCACGATACTACTTATCAGGAGCCAGACTATCTCTGACAAGATAGAAGGAACTGAAAATTAAGTTGTTTTTCTTTTTTTTTAAGTTACAAGAACACAAGTGCCTGACTCCATTAACCCCCCTGCTTTGAGAGTTTCTAGATTAGAAAGTTTTCAGAAGTACAAATTGAGTTAGGTTGTAGGATTGAGGGGAAGAGAAGACTGGAATTGGTCATAACACTACTGAGATGTAACTAAATAATGTAGAAGAGGTTTGAAATCTGAGCATAATTTTTTTAAGGTTTTAATAAAAAGTGGAGAAGAGAATTGAGTTGGAGTAAGCTTTGAATGTGGAAAATATTTTTTAATTAAAATTATAAAAATACCAAACTGTACCACGATTATTTATTTAAATCTTGTTATATCTATAAGTACTTAAAAAAAAATAATTTGAAACTATTTTTGGTTTATTCTGAGACATCTCTGCCACAGGCATTGGAAATACCCAAAGTCTGTAGTTGTAATAACATTAATAATAAGAATCACCATAACAATAATAAACAGTTAAAGTGAATTGTTTTCATGCCTTCTGGGGTGGTTTTTCTATGCAGAAAAGATTATACAAAAGTTTACTTTTAGTTTTGTCTAAGAGTAAAACGTTGCAGAGTGTCCAGCAAAGTATGGCCATGGGTCAAACTGTCCCACTGCCGATTTGTATACAAATATCAAATCACCATGATGTACACTTTAAATATCTTAAAATTTAAATGTCAATTATACCTCAATAAAGCTGAAAAAAAAACCCCATACTACAAAGGACAAACTACTGAAACACACAAGATGAATGAATCTCAAGTTGGTATGCTGGGTGAAAAAAGGCAGACACAAAAGAATATTTATTGGATGATCCTATTTATAAAAAGTTCTAGAAGATACAAATTAGTATATAGTGATAGAAAGCAGAATAGTGGTTGCCTGACTCTGGAAACAGAGGGAAGGATGTTCTACAGGGGGTTTGGGGAATCTTTTGGGGGTAATGGAAATGTTCTGGGGTTTGTTTTTTTTTTTTTGAGGAAGACTGGCCCTGAGCTAACATGTGGCACATCCTCCTCTACTTTATATGTGGGACGCCTGCAACAGCATGGATTGACAAGTGGTGCATAGGTCCACACCCAGGATCTGAACCGGCAAACCACGGGCCGCCGAAGTGGAACATGAGAACTTAACCATTGTGCCACTGGGCCAGCCTCATGTTCTGTATCTTGATTGTGGTTTAAGGGAATATAATCACCTGGTTTTTGAAAGCTTTAGAACAAACTAGGGTTTTGAATTTGTTGTTTTAATAAACTGAACACTAATCTTTTAAACCAAGGGTTAGCAAACTTTTCCTGAAAAGAGTCACATAGTACATATTTTAGACTTAGCAGGACATATGGTCTCTGTTGAAACTACACTGAAATTAGAATTTCATACAATTTTCACGTCACAAGATATTATTCTCCTTTCTATTTTTTCCAACATTTATAAATGTAAAAACCATTCGTAACTCTATAAGTACCTTTAAACATAGTTTTTGTCAGCATCCTTTAAATTGCCTTTTTGAAAACGAGGCCTTAAAAATTTAGCCTTCAGATAGCTGTTAACCACTCTGTGGATCAAGCTTAATTGTTTGGACAGTGATCAGTGACCAAAGAATAGTGTTGATGGTGATGAAAAGGGAAAATTGGATGACGCAGTGCCAATAAAAATAAGAGCAGAGAGGGAATCACTTTGTTGTGGAAACTAAATTAAATATCATACACGTTGAAGTGAAAACATGTAAGATTATTTTAAGTACTAGACTGGAGATCAGGAAAGAAAACAAGGTTAGAGACATCAGTGTGGAAATAACTGCGCAGTAGTAAAAGCTGAAGCCATATGGGTGTATGATTTTTTTAAGGAAGATGCTTATGTAGAGAAAAAAAGCTGAGTTCTCAGGATTAAACACAGCTGGAGGACATGAACAGGAAGAGAACTAGTGAAGCAAACAAGGAACCACCGACTGGTCAGGCAGGTCAGATAAGAAGACAGCCGTAACTAACTATATCAGAGAAGCCAAGAGAAGGTTCTGTTCCAGGAGAAGGAGGGGGTCCACATGGTCAAAAATAGACATCCAGAAGCAAAAAGAGGCATTTACTCATTTCAGACATAACTGATATCTTTGGGGAAAACACAGTGACGATAGAGAGAGTAGTGAGAAAAGACTGGAATATATAGTATATAGTGCTGTCAAGTAAAAGGTATCCTTAGGTTAGGGAATACTCTGACTCATGACGTGAGATCAGCCAGTTTGATAACTATATGTTAACTTTGGACAGGAGTGTCTCCCTCCTTCCACCCCACCTACGTCATTCATGATTATTCTTATTTGGAGCAAAAGACTATATAGCACAGAGTTCAAAGCCTTTAAACTACAGTCTGAATTAGGCATTCCATCTGAAGATACTGAATGATCAACATTCCACATTTTCTACAATACTGGATCAATGTAGGTGTGCCTTCCTGTCAATTTTACATCTTCTCTGACACCAAGGTACCTTTTGGAGATGCCTAAGTTTTTGTATTCCTGCCTTATTCCTGTCCCACAAGTTACTGAAGGCAGACAGACAATCAGCCAAAGACACATAATTACTGGGCTTCTATATCTTTTATATTGCTTTAAAAATAAAAAAAAACTAGTAAATTTTTAAGAAATTATTCATTTCATCATAAAGTGGTTACTCAAATATCAAAGATGATCTAAATGGCCTTGTTTTAGAAACATTCTCAGATAAGTCAAATCCAAAATAATGACATAGTCCGTGTAGACTTTTATAGAAATATGGAACTCAACATCCCGTGCTTTGCTGTACTGAAACACACAGGTATAAACCATGCACTGAGGAGACAGGAAGAGATTTCTCAGCACAACTGGCAAAACTGGGAAAATCTGGGACGTCTCACCAGCAGACAAAAACTCCTTAAAGTATCACACCTCTGAGAATCTTTGCATTTATAGATTTGAGAAAATATAGCATCTAAACAGAAATCAATAGTAATTCCAGATATTAAGAACCAGAATATAGATTGTCAAAATATTATTTGTTATTATTTTCAAAAACTCATTTCTTATGATTAACAAACTACTTAGTAGGGACAATCATTTAGTATCTTTTGGTTGCAATTTTCTAATCAGTGAAACAAGAAGATCAGAATTTCTCCAGTGATGCTCTATGGAATAATCGATCTACTAACAAAAGTCTAAAAAAATGTATGGATATTTCAATTTTAAAAAGCAAAAATTTAAAGCAGCCCAAGTTCATTGTTAATATTTATTGCAGAAGGGGAAAAAAGAGAGAACAGAAAATATAGAGAAGCCAAAACCCCCCCACAATTTATACCAAATCTTAACACTCAGAAATAACCACTCTATCTTGGGTATGAAATTTCTTAAAACTACAATTTCTAGAGAGGATTTATTTTCCTCAACCCGTTAATTATGTAAGGACATGCTTTCATATGTAAGCATTTTTTTGGAATAAGAGCTGAAGGTTGGATTTATAGTTGAGCAATAGCTAGGGTAACCTCAGATCCTGGTTTGCTGGGACAGTCCTGGTTTGCTTGGGCTTCCTGGTTTAGCCTGTTGTCTCAGCATTTTTATTAACATCACTCCCTTTCACTCAAGTGTTAGCGACAGTGAATTGTAGGGCAATTTAGAAGAGCTGGATAGGGCTCAGCAAGGGCCCAGCATTGTGGAAGCTATTCTATTTGATACAGCAGCACTATCGAGTGTAGCCCAATAAAAACTCAGATTCTAACCAGTTCTCTTTACATGAGGATGATCCGCAACTTAAATTCTCCCTAACTCATTTTCGATTCATTCATTGAGTTAATACATAACAGCTGAGTGTTGCCTACTGGCGCACTGGAGGTTCCATGCAGCCAGTGAACAGACTGGCTCAGCTCTTTCTCCAGAGTATTTCATGCCCACTCGTGTGGGTCAATGCTTGGAGCTCCACCAGCAGTTTCTCTGCTCCCTGAACCTCAGATTACTGCCCGAAGGGGAAATCAGTAAAGTGGAAGCTGGGTCCAGTGACTGGCCTTACCGAAATTTGGGGATGCTCTTCCAAACGTTTTATTTTTCTTCAACAAAATAATATTGTATACTATTCTTTTCAAAGTTTTTGAATGTCTAATACATGGGAAATTCTGTGATTCATAAAATAATGTAAAAGATGTAGTTCCTGCATCAAAGACCATAGAGTAAAGTTAAAAATATGAGGCATATAAATAAAATTAAGTCCTGTGGCCTAAAATTCCTGTTATGATGTCGGTCCACACTCTCAAACTTCTTTCACAACAGAATTTTCAACATTGCAATAGTAGGTAAGTTTCATATGTGGCATGTATTACCTCTCGTGATGAAAGTCAAAGGGAAAAAAAGATTTAGTTTCATGTGTTTATTCCACAGCCAATTTTTCAGAACATAATTTTTATACATATTATACTGGTAGTAAAAGATGAATTTTCTAGTAGTGTCTCTTTTAATTACCATGACCTCAACTCAATCAACTCTTTTCCTTTTTTTAAAAAAATAAAGAACATTTTAAATAGAGACTTTCTTTTCCTTAGACCAAAACAAATACAAAAATCAGCAAAATTGGTATTATATTGTTTCATATTTGAAGTCCAAGGACATTATTCACTATCTTCTACTCCCTGAGGAAATGAAGGGATTGATAATTTAACAAAAAAATTTAAATGAGGATTTTAGTCTAGCCCTAAACTTAATTTTTTTTACTCCTTATAACCATTCTCTTGTAAAAAATGGGATTTAAAGTCAGATATCTCGGGATTGAATATGTGATAAATAGTATAATAAGTATAATTATATACTAATTAGTATAATTAGTAAAATAAGTAGCTTTGCTACTTGCTAAATACTGTTACATTGAGCTATACTTTATTTATATGAACCTCAGTTTTTTTCATCTATAAAATGGGAATATCAATACTGGTTACCTAGATGCATTATTATGAGGCTCAAATAAAATAAATGTAAGATATATATTTGTAAGTTTTAAATCTAATTTATAAATATAAGGTGATATTGTTTTTATTGTTAAAAGGATTAGCACAAAGTTAGTCTCATCCTTAACCTGGTTGGTTTATTTCAGCACATTCCTACTAGTTGAGGTGGCCTGCCACAAGGTTGTGTTCCAAGAAATAAAGTAACATTATAAGGCCAACCAGAATCTTCGTGGTTGAATATTTTACATGGCTAAGAACCACTTCTTTCCCAGAACTGGTAGAGAATACAATCCAAGGTGCTGTTCTGCCTTAAGTGTGATGATAAACACAATTCTTGACCACCTTCCTTAAGGCGTGGGTATCAGTTTCTTCAGTGATGGGGTTTATTCCTTACTGAGTCATTTCACAAAATGGTGGGGGGAGGAGGAAGGCGTTGATGCTTCAGTGGTTCCCAGTACTTTCAGAGGAGAGAATATAATTTTGTAACTAGGCCAATAAAACCTTCTGTGGTTTGGTCCTCATCTGTCCCCACTCCCTGACTCAGACTCCACACTCCAGGCATACTCAACCACTAGGCACTTTCAGTTCCTCCGAATATGCTGTGCTTTCTCTTGGGTTTGCTCTGTGGACTTGCCCTTCCCTCTCCTGCTCCTCCTCCCCTAAGCTGGCTAGCCCTACTCTTTAAGTAAGTATCAGCTTCCTCCAGGACAGTGAGATGCTTCTGCGGTCACCCCACCACCCCATACTGGCTTGGGTAGCCAACACCCCGCCCCCGCACCCTGTGCACCCTTTTACAGCACTTATTATGCACTATCCTAACTGACAGTTTTCTGGTTGGTATCCTATGTCATACTGTAGCCTGTAAACTTCTTAAAGCAAGACAACTGGATTTCTTCACTGCCATAAGCCCAGCACAGTGCCCTGCAAAGAGCAAGTCCTTCATAAATATTTGTTGACCAGCAGAGTGAATATATGAAGTGCCCCAAACCCTGCATTAACTGGGGCCTAGAAAAATAAGGGCAAGAAAACCCAGGATCCCTCTATGAACAGCTTCTACACCTTAAGCGCTTAGTCTTCACTAAGAAATGGCTCTGCTTGTATCATCTAAGCCATTTCCTTAATACATCTTCCCAGAAAGTGTGGAAGACTTCATTTGGGGTGCTCTCTTTGGCATCTGCTCCCATGACTCAGATCCCAAGTAAGTAAGGGTGTGAGGGTGTGTAATCACAAATTCACAAATTTTTATAGGCTAAGTTGGATGGAAACCACCTATAGTGGGAGGCGATGAAAGGCCTGTTATGAGAAAGGCAATAAAAGCTGAACTTTCTGTGTGTGTGTGTGTGTGTGTGTGTGTGTTTAAAGCCCTTAGGAATATATATAAAAGCAGGACACATTTTACTATTTTATTGGTTTAAAAAACAATTTTAACTTAAGTATACAAGGCAATAGTTATGCCTAAAAAGAAAATTTGCTAAAATTAAGGAACTAAAGCCCAAACCCTAAACCCCCAATTTTGGTGGCCTTTATGTAGTTTTGCAAATTTTTCACACAGACAGTGGTTTGTACCTTGTCTAAATTTTACCCCCCTTATAAGAGAATGCATTTTACGTTATTCTAACCTAGGTTGTAATTTTTAGAACAAATAAAAATGTGGATTTCTAAGACAAAGAAATGAAATCCCATATTCTCTGAAAAAAAATCTTAAAAATATAAGAAAACATTTTAAATTTGTATGAGGAAATGTTTACACAATTAATAAAAACAATCTAGTAATATTTATTTACATGTTATAGGTGAAAAATAGTGGATCTATGTATTCTACCACATGGCAAAATGATGACTATGATCCTTTATATGATTTGTCAATAACGTGGTCTTGACACAGAGACTTTCCTGTCTCTGTGAAACAGCAGGCTGTTCCTTTAAGATATGTTACCCAAGGTAAAACAGATTTGTCTATGCTTGTCTACTTTCTTCCCTGAGGAATTATGGACACTTATCTCTGTCGTTTACATATTGTTTCCTGTTTCCTATATATTTTATATATATTTGTGAAATTAATAGGCTTGAGATATTAGTTGGGTCTGTTTCATTTTATTAAATCTTCAATATCTGAAGCTGAAGTCAGTGGCATACTGAACATTTACCTCTTTTTTCAAATGGGAGCTACATTTTAGGAAAGGGGCACCCTCTTGGTGCTATAAGCAGAGTTACTGCCTGTGATACTGTGATTTAGAATAAGAAATATACATTTGGTTTTCGTCTTCATTTCTGGCCCAGAGCTCCTAAAATTTTTGGAATTTCCTAAGTGATGAGAGCCATAAAGATGTCTTTTATTATGATAATGAGGTGACTTTTGGACCCCACCTAACAATGGCGGCTGGTTGCCAGTGGAGCCAACCAAGTCATTAAAGGGTTGGAACTTTCAGTCCCATCTCTGGGCCTTTGGGGAGGAAGAGGGACTGGAGGTTGAATCAGTTGCCAGCAACCAATGGTTTAATCAATCATGCCTATGTAATGAAGCCTCCAGAAAAACTCAAAAGGACAGGGTTCTGAGAGCTTCCGGGTTGTTGACCACATGGTAATTCCCAGGGAATGGCGCGCCTGGAGAGGGCATGGAAGCTCCGTACCCTTTTCCCATGACTTGCCCTATGCATCTCTTCAGTCTGGCCGTTCCTGAGTTATATCCTTTTATAATAAACCAGTACTCTAGTAAGTAAAATGTTTCTCTGAGTTCTGTGAGTTGCTCTAGTAAATTAATCAACCTGAGGAGGGGGGGGTCTTGGGAAACTGATTTATAGCTGGTAGGTCAGAAGTGCAAGTAACAACCTGGGCTTGCAACTGGCATCTGAAGTGGGGAGGGGGAGAAGTCTTGTAGGAATGAGCCCTTTACCTGTGGAATCTGATCCCATCTCCAGGTAGGCAGTGTCAGAATTGAGTTGAATGGCAGGACATGGTCAACATGTTGACCAATGGTGGCAACAACCCGGAAGCTCTCAGAGCCCTGTCCTTTTGAGTTTTTCTGGAGGCTTCATTACATAGGCATGATTGATTAAACCACTGGTTGCTGGCAACTGTTTCAACCTCCAGTCCCTCTTCCTCCCCAAAGGCCCAGAGATGGGACTGAAAGTTGGTGTCCTGAGAGTTGCCTGTAGGTTGTGTGGGGAAAACACCCCTCACACACACATTCGAATCTGGCCTCAGAACACCTGTCTACTGCCTAGTTGACAATGAGTATGTATCTTTAATAAGCTATTGATGGGGTTAACCTCTGTATACAAACCTGATAAAATAAGTACTGTATTAAAAACAAACTTATTTACCGTAGTAGCAAATCAGACAAAATTAGTGGGATTCCTAGAAGTATAAGATACAAGAATCAGCACACAAAAAAGGAAAGTAATTTCTATCTCATTGCACTTCTGTATGAGCCATGCACGTGCAAGGCAAACATTGTCATTCAAACCTTCCAACGATCCTATGAAGTACCTATTATCATCCTTCATCCTATGAGCCTTCCTTCAGAAGTTCAGTAACTTCCTCAAGTACACAGTTCTCCTTAGCAGGCTGGGAAACCTGGGTGTGAAGTGGCTGGAAGGACAGGGATTTGTGCTTCTCTCATACTGGACCAGTGAAGTAGTTTGGGATAATGGCAAAGTCGGGGTGGGACCATGTGGCATTAGTGGAGCTGGAGAGCACCAAGAGCTGTGTAGGGTGGATCATCTACATAAACCGAAGTCACAGGGATGGCTTGGAACATCTGTGATGACCCCTTCTCTCTCCTCCTCAGCCCCCCAATCCAATCCATCACTACATCCAGTCAGTTTTACCTCTAAAATAGCTCTTGAACCTTGGACTTCTCTCCAAATCCACTGCCAATATGCTAGTCAAAATCACCACAATCTCACACCTTCACTAAGGCAAGAATCTCTGTATCAACTTGCCCCTATTTTCCTCCCCTCCTCTCCTGTAATAATTCTCCGTAATAGACGTTACTTCACTCCTTATTTAATGCTTATTTTAATGCCTGCCACTACTTTTAAAATAAAGGCCCTAATCCCAACATGCTTTATAAGCCCCTGCATGACCTGGATTCTACCCACTTTTCCAAGCAATGTCACTGTCGCCACCCTGCCTGCATTCTCCATATCTAGCCACATTAGTCTATTTTCAAGTCTCCACCTCAAAGCCCTTGTATATTCATTTTCAATCATTCCACGAATGGGTATTACACATGTAGGATGGCCAGGCACAGTTCTAAGTGCCGCTCCCTGACATGCTGCTCCCTCTGACTGGAGAACTCTTCTAAAACACATAATCCTGGCACCACTTACTCAGTCATCTGATTTCACTTCCTCAGGAATCTCCCAAATTAGATAACTTTCTTCTGCTTATGCTTTCATTGCTCCCTGTGCCTATCTCTTGTAGAACTTATCACAATTTTTAACAATGTGGGTCTGTGCGATCGTGTTATTAAAATCTGCCTCCCACAGCAGAAGCAGCCTCTATGATTTTACATGATCTATTTGACACCATTCCTGTTTGGGTCCCAATCGTACCCTCCCTCAGAACCTGATGCAGTCACTGACTTACTAAACACGTTTGAATGAGTAAATGATGAGAGAGGCTATCTGCTGAAATCTTTTCAGAAATAACTTAAAATATGATTTGTAAATGTATTATTGATGAAGGTAATAACAAAACTCAAATTTATCAGAAACTCTAAAGGGCCTTCTAATTTAAGACATGTTGATCTACAATATAAATAGTTAAAATAAATTTAACAATTTGCTCTATGAAGACAAAACATTCAGGAAACCAATGACAAACGATCACTTAGGTAGCCAGTGAGAGTCAAGAATCTGTCAGAGATTCTTCATCATTAACCAGTGGCCCAGATGCTTTATTTCTTCATGTCCTCTCCCATTTTTAAATTTAGAAATTTGCCTTTCCCTCCCACCCAAGGTGGAGACCAAGGTGCTTTATCAGACGACAGCTTAATGGAAATATTCCCTTTTGAGCATTTTTTCCCCTGTTTAATTTTATAGTCACTAAAGAATTTGGACCATCTCTAGGTCCAACGTCTGACTGCTCATCTCACTCCAAAATCAGGGAGGCAGCAGGGGTTGTGCAAAGTACATAGACCTCTATCCAGGAGACCTGGATTCCAGTCTCAGCTCTGTCACTAAACATTACTGAAAACCCAGGGTCCCAATTTCTCATCTGCAAAATCAAAGTGTGCTGCAGACTGGATTACATGAGTCTTTCTAGAATTAAAGTTTGATTTTTTTTTATAGTTGCAGATATTGTGTTTCCTCTTAGGGCTATCACAAAGAAGGTGAAATCTATGAATTGACTTTCTGTAGACAACTGGTCTATTTCTCCAGACACATACAAATCTCACTGTAAATTAATACATCATGAATACTTGAGTAGTGAATCAGCTTTCTGGCGCCTTGTCAAATCCGAGTTTTTGAGCCTGCAAAGTTAAGGATCAAACTTTGATCTATGGTGTCCCCAAAGATAAAGGCAGCCTCTAAAATATACTTGAGAGGAAACAAACAATATCACATCCTATACATCACTAAAATACTGGTGAATCCAATCATAGGAAGGGAAGAATTCTACCTTCTTTCCAAAGTGCTTTCTAATTTAGCCTAGCTCATGGCCTGCACAACTGAGAATTGTAGTAGTGGAAAATTAAGAAATAGATCTTTAATAGTGATTTTTGCTCTTCTTACTACACAGATCACAATTATAAGTGTTAGAGAAGAAAGAGCATCTCTGGTAAATGTCAACCATATTTGTTTATAAAGAAAGGAAATGAATTTCAGAGCTAGTTCTAACCCATAAATGGAACAGCAAAACATTCCACATATACCGTCTAAATAATTTTGATCTTAAAACACCCACAACAGTCCACATCAATTTCTTAGTCCAGAGAAAATTAAATATTTTAAACCCAGGCTTTTCCTATTTTAAGCTGATTACCATTTTTCCTCATCTATACTACAGCTTTTGGTTTTAATTACAGAAGTCTTGTTTTGTTTTTCCAACATTAAAGAATCCTTGCCTCACTGTTTTGACAATAATCCTCTAGGAACTTAAAGGGAACATTTACTTCCCAGTGAATCCTGTCCTTTCAGTTTTGCCTAGGACTGAACAATGGCATTGATTCAAGCGCTAAGTATTAGGAACACAGGATAGACCATTCTGGAATTAGTATGGTCATTATGTTTTTACTGCAGAAACAGCAGAATAGGCCTTCAAGTCTTTAGTATTTTTTCCCCAGTGTGTGTGTGAGGGGGATGGTGGTGGTAGAGAGTCATTTAAATTTAGGATACACAATGTAAGTCAACATGTTGGAAAGGTTCAGTAAACCTTTCACTATTCTTAGCATTCATTCAAGTACTTATTCCTTCACGGATCCATTCATTCACTCAATATTTACTGAGCACAGGCATTGTTAGAGTTTGGAACAAAGAGATGAAACACACAACACTTGTCTTCAAGTGGCTAGCAAGTCAGTGAGAGGAAAACAAAAGTAATGACATTATAGCATTAAATGCCATGATAAGGAAAAAAATCATATTGCAGGATCTCAGAGGAAACACATCGAAAAGTGGTTGGGGTCAAGCAGGGAAGACCACTTGTAAGATGACTTCTAAATGAGTTTTTTGTTTTTGTTTATTTTTGCTGAGGAAGATGTGCCCCTGTCCTAACATCTGTGGCCAACCTTCCTCTGTTTTGTATGTTGCCACCATAGCACGGCCACTGACAAGTGGTGTGGGTCTGTGCCTGGGAACCAAACCTGGGCCGCCAAAGTGGAGAGCACTGAACTTAACCACAAGACCACCAGGCCAGCCCCCCAAGTGAGTTTTAAAAAGAAAAATAGGAAGCCAGGCAGTAGGCAGGAGGCAGGAGGAAATGGCAGTAGAAGAAGATCCTCAAGAAGACCAGACAACATGTCCATGCTAAAGCACCCAGGGGAGAGGAGCAGTGAAGCTTCTGATAGCAGAGTGAATATCATCCTTATGTAGCACTTTACTTTCAGTGTACAACTGAAGGGAACCACAGATGTTTACTTAAATGGGTCATGTGATTCCCAGTGAATACACTACTAATCCCAAATGAATCCTGTTGATTGTTCAAAATTATAATACTAAGAAGTATGATTCGATTTTAAACTATATTGTACAGTGTTGCTTTGAGGGGGCACGAGGAACCATGAAGACCTGCAAAGCTAGTGTACTTCCAGTGAGTTCACGAATCAGAATGACTTTATTTAAGAAAGGCTGAACAAAATTGCTGAGGTTGTGAATCAACAGCACAACAGTCTGTTGATTTTGAAAGCAACCCAAATTTGTATTATGAAAACAAAAAAGACTTACCAAAGGCTCAGGCCAAGTATTGGTGTCACCTATGAAGTTAGCTCCCTATTTTCTCACCCAGGCTTCAAGCTGTCAATACGATCTTGCTTTTGCATTGTCTACTGTATAACGACATGGACTGTTTACCCAGCTGAGGTGATATTTTTCTAAGGCATAAACTCTTTAGCAGTCCCTTTTGTAATAACTCAAATCACTAATAAGATTATCATTAGTTAACAAACGTAAAGTCCCAAATGCTTTATAGGATGCTTGCAGAGTAAATTCAAGGGATAATAACAGACAGCCCCCTGGTGATAGCTTACCTCTGACCTGAGGGAGTCTCTAAAAAGAGTCAAACCACAGCACCCACAGGAAAGAGCAAAGGTGTCCTTAGTCCGGGTAACTGGGAAGTCCATTGAGGTGGCCCCATGTATTACCGTAATTCTGGAAACAAGTGACTATAATCTACAACATGGACACCTGGCCATCCTGCAAAGTTGGATGCTTCCCTTCAGATGTTAGAAAATCAAAAACTTTATAATATGGATATGGCGCTTGTTGCCTCCGTGAGAGGCACAACCATTTAAACACCAGGCATTTCTCCTGTTGCTTCCACACACCCTCCTTACAGAAGTGGCCCATAAGTGACAAAGCCAAGTCACAGAACAAATCCTGTTTCCAGCTCAGTGCTGCTAAACATAGATTAAGTCATCTCTTGGAGTTCTTCCACTGAGAAAACTTACAAGAAGCAAAGCAACTTTTCAAAGCGCAGCAAAATAAACACTTGCTCCATGACTTACTGAATTTGGCACACGGAAAATATGCACTTCCAGTAAACCGAGTGAGTCGACTGAGGCACGACTTCACCTTCCTGGTTGCTTCAGGCGACCAGACTGCTCTGGGAGGCCAACCTCACTTCGACTCCCAACTCCACCATTGAGTCTATTATTTGAGACAAAGCATGTAACCTTTAGCTACTTTAGTTCTTAAGTGGGACAATGCTGCTGGCTATCACCACAGTTCTTAGGGCAAATGTTTGATAATTAAATATGTTCTTTTAATATCAACATTGTTTTGGTAGTACACACTGGAAAACTATGAAGCGTGTAAATAACTGGAAAATGACAGTTTGGGATGAGGTGCTAAGACGTGTGAGTCATTTCAAGAGACTTCCCTAAATTGAGGAGATCTGTGGAATGGGAGTGGAGGCACTGGAAATTTCAAATCAGAGATTTAATTCAACGAAAATTCACTGAGGACCACGTGCCAGCCCTGTAATTAAGCTTTCCGAGCAGTACAAAAGCAGCGGGAGAGTGGGCCTTCAGGGAACTGGTTGGGGAACAGCCCCAAGCGGTGTAGGATGTGCCAAATGAGTGAAAATGCGGAGTACAACGTGGGGGCTGGCATGAGAGGAGATTACGGTAAACCAGTGAGGCACAGAAGGTTTCAAGGAAGTGGCACATTTAAAGCTGGATCCTTAAGAAAAGCAAGATTTGGAAAAATTTTAAAAAGGGGAACAGAACCACACATGAACATAACAGCATGGTGGAAAGCAAGGAGATGAGAATGAAAGAAAATCCCTCTGTACTGTATATGACACAATCGCTGTATTTGTTCATTCCAGCCAATATGCCCGAGCAATAGTGCATTTCGTGCTCTGTGGATCTGCTTGCCATGAAAAGCTCTAGCACAAAATGCATTTACTCCAAATAAATTTGGAGAATTCTTAAAGGCAAAGCAGCTCTTCTCCTCTCTTCTTTTTTCCTTTTTCTAAAAAAATAGTAAAACTACACTTTATCGAGTGTTTACTTGATGTGCCAAGCACTAAGCTAAGCCCTTTCTGTGTGTTATTTCATTTACTGGGACTTAGGGATGGCACTGTACCTGGAATTCACACTTAGGCCTGATTCCAAGTCCTTAACTCTGTGTTGTAATTTACCAAGACTAGTGCTGCCTAAGATCCTCCCTGTGCCTTAGGGATTTTCAAGGCACTCTCCTGTGTCAGGTTATTCGCCCTACTAACTGCGATGTGAAGCTCCACCTTACAGCTTTCACCGTATCTTCTTATCGCACTCCTGATCCTTTCAGAGAAGTTTGTTAACGGCTACTTTTGGGGCAAATAGTGTTATATTACATGACCCTCTCAACGTGAATGATACGTGCATTTAAAGACCAGGGTTTACATATCACATGAGCAGCCCGTAGTTTAAAAGATTATCTGGACAAGTCTAGGGAGTGTCAATGGTTGCGCTTCTCTACTCCCATAGATTCAGGGGAGGCGCATCCTGAGAGTTCAGAACACCTGCAACAGGAAGTAGAGAGAAAAGGAGTGTGACTTCCCCTCTGTCCACTCTGCTGGTTTTATTCTAGATAGTCTTGTTGACCTGGGACTGTGCCTGGCCACCCCGAGGTCAGCAATGCCCCCTGACAAAGCTGCTGAGACCCCAAGTCTGAGGAACTGTCTCCAGCTCTCTCTCCTCCCTTCTCTTTCACAAACATAGGCAGTACAGTTCTAGAGACTTTTAAACCTCATGTTTGAAGTTATGGTTACTTTTAATATTAAATAATTAAAATATATCTTCAGAATTAACTATAAAAACTCACACAAACTCAAATATAAGAAAGCATCATGGAAAACTTTAGAGTCACACATTTCACGTAATTTCTCGGAACCAAACCAGACAGTCTAAAATTTTTCTTCCTGATCCTGTAACAAAAATGCAGAAGTTTGTTATGAAGAGATTTTTTTGAGGAGAACTATGTGTTACCACGAAGTTTGTTTTTGCCCCATCTGTCATCTGTTCTCTCCTGGATTATGTTAACTTCAGGTGTCCACACTAGAGGACTACAGTTTTTTCCACAGCTCTGTGAAAGTCACCGCCGGGCCTCTCCAATCTCCAGATCAAGTATTTTCGCCCTAGTTTTGTTCACATCACACCTTCTCTGGTAAGGGATGTTAAGCAAGTAAGTTTGAACTTCCTTTAGATGGAGTAATATTAGATTGGCCTAAAGAGAAAATGAAACCTTACACAATGAACCTCATTTAACCCTGCTTAACTGTGAGAGAAAAACAAGATACACATTTTAAAAAATTAACTGTGTAGGGCTTTTGGATAGATGAGCTCAAGATATGTGAGAAAATAAATGTGATAGGAAATTTTAGGATAAAGGCCAAAAAACAGACCAAAAGAGCTAACATCTCAGAGACGATCACTTTGCAATACTAATAATGCCGTGGAACTCACTGATGGCTACTGGTACAAACGAAAAATTCTACTCAGGAAAAAAGTTTGAAAATAAATATGTGAATCAGACAAGGAAGTAAAAGCAACTGAAGAGGGACTGAGACCTTCTCAGTGAGCTTCCTGACCACCTATGTAACATTGCAACACACCTGCCTGCCCCTCTCTCTCCTGAACTTGGCATTGATCACCTTCTAACATGCTACGAAATTTCCTTATTATGTTTATTTGAATTATTTATCCACTCCCCCACCAGAAAGCAAGTTTCTCAAGGGCAGGCATTTCTGTCTGTTTTGTTAACTGATTTATCCAAAGCGCATAAAACAGTTCCTGGAACAGAGCAAGTAAGTAAGTAAATAAATAAATAAAAGTCAAGCATCTTCCAGCGCTAACTACAGTAAATTCATAGCTCAGGAATGGAGAAGTAATTACAAGTCAATTTAGAAAATGAGATTTGTAAAACAGGAGTGGTAACATTTAGAAAAATAGTAATAACAAAAACAATTAGCATTTATCGAATGCTTACCATGTACTACCACTCTTAAATGCTCTACATATATCGTCTCGTTCTGTCCTCATAACAACACTGTGAGATAGGTATCATTATCATTCTGCTTTACAGATGAGGAAACTGAGGCACAGGGATGTTAAGGAATTCACCTAAGATCACAGAGCTAGCAAGTGGCAGAGCTAGGATTTGAACCCAGGCAGTGTGGGGGAGAGCTTGTGCTCGCTCTTTGCACACCCTGGAAGGTGGAGGACCGAGGCAAAGGGGTTTTCCACGTCCACTTTCTCTCCAGAAGTGGGAGAAATGGGAGGAGGTCTGGGAGTCTCTTTGGAAAATGCCAGTCTCCTGGCATGAGGCACACCTGAAACCGGCTCTGTGCGAAGGCTGCCAGGGGACTGACTGACAGTGAGCCATGCTGTGCAGGACAGCAGAGATGAGGGGGTAGTGGGCAGAGGCCAAGAGAAGGAAAAGACAAAGGGAAGCTACTGAAGACAAACTTTTGCATATTCTATTTTGTAAATTTCACTAGGATGTGTTCTGTCAGTGACAGCAATAACCATTTCCTGATCTGCATTTTGCCAGACAACTCCCAGCCTTCACAATAGGCTTAGAAGATGCAATTCAATAGAAATTTATGGGTTCACACTATTAAATAACGCTATTTTATTCTTAACTTTTTCCCCCCAAAGGAGGTATGAGGTAGCAGTCCATCAAGACCGGATCAAACAGTGCTAATAGATAACAGTGGTTATTTGGAAATAGGCTAGAATGAATAGTGCTTTCTCTTTAGCTGCGCGTTCATCATCAGTTGTAAAAAGTAGATGACTTCTCTGCTTGAGGAGCAAGTCCTTGGTTACCATTTGGTAAATGCCACTACGAAATGTATTCATTAAAAGAATTTTATTTCCAAAACTATATTCTGTTCAAGAACATCAAAGGGCAGAAAAACATAAGGGAAAAATTATGGCACTCCATTCATGCAACATGATAATATACATCCCACATACATGTACACACAGAGTAAGCATAAATAACTTTTGCTGTCAAACTCGTTTCTCCTTGTTTTTCACTGAAAGGCTCAGAGAGAAGAGGAAAGTAACACAACGTCATTCACTTTATTGTGATCTAGGGTCTCTTGTTTCATAGCCACCAAAACATTTTTAGATTTACTTTTACTGGTAAACAAAACACTTCTAAAGTTCAATAACAAGTTAATGGTCCAAGTTTGGTTTTTTTTCCCTTCTCTTTAAGCCATATTGACCTTTATAGAAGCAAAAGGAGAACATTTGACATTTCGTGGAAAATAAAGAAACATAATTTAGCAATTTTTAACCAATTGCCGCATGCTACAGCTTTAGAGTTGCTCAACTCTTTCCAGACACAAATGTCTCACAAGCATGCTCCATACTCTTTTTAAAATCACAAGCAAACAAACAAAATTTTAATTACATGAGCCTGAATCACATATTTGATTGATGTCATCCTCTCCTCTCTGGGGAAAAAAAATCCATAAAAAAAGAAAGAAACACAAGACACAGATGACTCTGGGCACGCAGGACTTGCTTCTGTCTCAGACGCTGTGCTGCGTTTCTGAACTGCAGCTCAATAAGCCAAAACTGCAGGTCCCGACTCACTTAGTCAGACTTCTGGCCCAACTCTCACACCACAAAGAAGAAACACACCCAGGGAGCCCTGGAGCTGACATTTCTTTTGACTTTCCCCCTGTTTTTATCTGCTCACATGGCCTATTCCTCCACTTGGAAGAAAAATAGTCTGTTGTCTCCATCCCAGCCACTGGACCACTGGCACTGCTTCTATTTTTTGTGAAGATTTCCAATAGCCTGGTGGATGGATGGGCACATTCAATGAAGAAGTTAGGAAGGAGCCCTGAGCATTTCCCATGGTCTGTTATTCAGCTAGCTCCTTGACTTTTGATTTTGATGGCTTGTTCTTCCTTACAGTTGAGGAAGAGGAAGAAATACTGCTCCCCAACACTCCCCATTCTATACCTCCTTTATCCCTCCTGTCTCCCGTAGCATCTCATTCCCTTCTGCATGGACATACCGCAGGTTGCCAAACACAGTTGAGGAGATTCTGGCCTGACTCAGGCCTGGCCTGTGCCTTTTCCCCATCTATCAAGGATCACTGGATTTGTGCCTGCTCTGGGGCTGGAGATCTGAGCAAGGCTGAGCTCAGTGTTTTGTAGTCACCCAAAACAGACCCAGAATGGCCAGCCTCTCACTCCTCCCCTCTCGCAACAGCCATGGACGGGAGGTCACTTGAGGGGATGGATCATCCTGAGGCCACCCCGGGAGTTGGAGTTTGTTCCAAGCTATGTTCAGAAAAGGGGTCCAAGAATTCTTAAAACAACTCTTGATTTTTTTAAATGTCCAGTATAAAAATTTGTAAAAGACAGATAAAGCTGGAAAAGTTTCTTTTCCCTGATCCACATGGACTATGAGGGATGGTTTTAGTTCATTATAAAACCTTCAGTGACTGCCTGCTAGGTAGGCCAGAGGTCCAAAAGTGGCAGCTTGAACACTGCTTGCCAACAGCTTTTGATTGGCCCGCACAGTATTTAAAGGTTGTCTTTAAATAGTTGCCAACATTAACAAATTAGGAGCTTTCACATAAAAATCTGGGGTTCTGGCTTCTCTAGAAAAATCAGTAGATCTGGCCGACAGTGGATCTGCTTCCTGTCTAGCAAGCGCTTCAGTGGAGCCAAGCAGCTGCTGCCCCTTTAGACAAGGCACACTGGCTCTGGACCACAGGCCCCAGCCTGGTCTGCTTCAGCTCCCATAGACATGGGAGTGTGCAACTTCTGGTGTAAGCATCCTGAGTACCTAAGTGAGAAGCTGGTGTGAGTACTATGTTCTTGTCAGTAGGTATTTGGCAGGGTTTGGCTCATGCTATTCTCTCACCTTTTCCATCCTCTTTCTACATGCCTCTGAGCTGCCCTGAGGCTGAATAGGCACTTGCTCACTAGTAAGAACCATTTTCCTTTGCCAAAGGGTCAGAAGGCCAAGCAAAGTCCAAATGCCACCCCTCTTTGATGTCCTTGTGTTTGTGAATCCAATTGCTGCTTTGGCTGGAGAGGATTTATTAGTGAGGAAGATACATAACTCATACAACTGAGCCAACCCTTTGTCAATACAAGATATAAAGTCACGCCAAGGGAAAGAGTTCTAAGGGCCAAAAGAGAAGTGGGTGTGTGTGGTTTTATTTTATTTCTTAATGCGGGCTGAAAATTGGGCTGCAAAGTTGATAAATATAAGGCATGATGTTTAAAATCAAGATAATGAGAGCTCTAAAACATTTCCTTTGCTTCCACCTGAAACTGTGGAGATTTCATTTAGACTCCATATTCAGGATAGTTGCCAGCTCTCTATTTCTAAAATAGCAGAGGCAAGCTTTTGGAGACGCTCAGCAGGAAGACCACTGCAGGGCTGGGTGATAAGTTGGTAACACGGAGGCAAAAGACAATTAGGGGCTTGTTTCAAAGCGCTTCAGGGCCTGCAGCTGGAAGCCGCCTGTTGACTGCACAGCAGTGGCACGGCTTCATTTCTCTTTCCCACAGCTCTAAAAACATAAGCAAGCAACTCTTGGCAGACTTCTGGAATCTGGTTGCCTATCCATGATCCCTCACAGCACCTGCCATTATTAACTGCTACTGGGAATTTGCACTGGCTTTCTGAAATGGCACAAATCTGAATGTTTTATTATTTCTTTGCACCCTCTCTGAATGGAGAAACTCACCATGTCTCCTAAAACAAAAAAATGCCCTGCTGAACACTATTAGGTGGACATTTGGGTTTTGTTTGTTTTTCCATTGCAGAGATGGGTCCTTGTGTGTGGAAGGCTTGCTCTCTCAGACGATAAGCTATACACAGTTGTCTTTAGGATTACTGACACAGCCCCGGATGTGTGAGAATGATCGAGGTAGATAAAAAATGAGGTGAACAATGGGATGCAATAGAAAACAGACACCGAAAGAGAACGAAAAATGATAAGAAATTCCAGTTGATGAAATAGAGATGGAGAGAGGAAGAGAAAAAGAGAAATGCTAGTGATTTTAGATGGATACCAACAGTGCTAAATTCAGAGGGCTCCTCACTGGTACCATTCTCCATGCCTTAAGGATCAGATAAGGTTCTTCCACTTTAGTGCCCATTCGTGCAGTGTCCTAAATGGCAAGCGATCCCTGGAATTCAATTCAGGAGGCTCTCAGCACCGTAGGAGGGGCTATGATTATGAGCTGCATGGAAGATTTGTAAATCATGGCCCCTGATATCAAGAATATTACACTCTGGATTACAATTTTATTTTATGCATTTCTGTGTTATTTATTTATAGTGGATTCCTTTCATGCTGCCCTGAGCTCACGCTTGCAGTCAGTGGGAAGAGCGTGAGTATCCATGATTACGGTTCTGTGCTCCAGCAAAGTAAACTCCCTGGTGGCTGTCTTTGAACTTGTCTTCATAGATGGAATGCAAGAGACCAGAATTAAATATTTGTAGTAGTTAAGGTATTTACTGAAGGATGATTTTTTTAGAAGTTTTTTTTAAAGTTCTAAATTGTTTTCATAGATCCCGTAATAATGTGGCACAAACGATTTCCTCATGCCACCCCTTACCCCTACCCCAGTTTCCTACATGAACTTCATTCCAGCTAGACAAACATAACCATGCTCTCTTCCATCCTGTGCCTTTGCCCATCCCTGTCTTCTATATGAAGAACCTGGAGAGACTTTCCTTTCCTCTAAACTCATCCAAATCGCGTATCCTTTGCAGCCCAGCTCTATGACCATATCTTTCATGAAGCCATCTCTAGCTTTTCTATACCTTTCTATGAACTTCCCTAATTATTATTATTATTATTGCTAAGAATAATTACAGATAACACTGGTAACAACCACTACCATCACAAGAAGAGCAACTAATCTTTTCTGAGCATTCCTGCAGCTCCACACACTTGGCCATACTTCACATATGTTATTTGTTACTCAATCCTCTCAACAATCCTAAGGTAGGTACTATTATCATCTCCATTTTTCAGAGAGAAATTAAGTTTCCTATTGATACCTGGTAAGTGATAGAGAATTCTTATCAGTATCATCAATTTAGCATTTAATTATGAAGTAAACATTTGTCTCTTGAGTTGCTATTTATTGCACAGTTATTGAAAGATTTTATTTATTTTTTTTCCTTTTTCTCCCCAAAGCCACCTGGTACATAGTTGTATATTTTTAGTCGTGGGTCCTTTTAGTTGTGGCATGTGGGACGCTGCCTCAGCGTAGCTGGATGAGCAGTGTCATGTCCGCAGCCAGGATTCGAACCGATGAAACACTGGGCCGCCTGCAGCGGAGCATGCTAACTTAACCACTCCGCCACAGGGCCAGCCCCTATTGCACAGTTATTTAAATATTTTAAATGTAGTTTTTGGGCAAAGGGTTTTAGTAAAAAGAGAAATTGGGGTTTAAATACAAAATGTACTCTTCTGTTAATGCTGTGATTGATATTTCAGGATTCTGGGAGACTTATGAGCTTAGAGAGGCCCTATGAATGAGGAAAGAAGAGTGATATCCCAAAAGATCACCAGGACATCAAATAGGACCAGTGGCTGTTTGCAGGAAATCCAGGTTTAGTTCCCAGCCCAAGCCCTTCCTGGCCTATTACTCTAGCGCTCCTCTTACTCTCTCAGGTATCGGTTTTCCAATTTGAAACAAAAGAACAGCAGAGAACACGTGTACTTGCAAAAGTCATAAAAAGAATGAATGGCAAAAGCAGTGTCTCCAAAACTATTTTGGTTCCTCACACAGAGCACTATTCATTTTTTTAAACTTTTGGAATAGAATCATAAAGTTCCAGAGTTAGGCAAGATATTGTCTGATTCCGTTCATTTTATAGATGAAGAAATTCCAGCCTCATGACTTGGTCAAAGTCACCCAGTTTGCTAGTGTTATCTGTGCTTCCTCACTATTAATTCAAAGCTTTGTTCATGGGTCATCAGGACCCATAAGTACAACCCATTTCACAGGCGAGGCCATACATGTCTGTTTACATCTGGGCTACAAAGTAATAAACTTGTAATTGACTTCTCTTTATAATGACATTCTTCAAAGACTGTTTTGGCTCCAAATGAAAAGAAACAGGAAATGTGAAATTTTAGAAAGAAAAGTTAGTGACTCAGCAAGTCAACCTCTCCAGCCTTAGTTCTTTCATCCATAAGATAAAGTAGTTGATTCAAGATCACTAAGTCAGTGAGAATCTGGCAGAATGATAGAAATACTTCGGTACCCAAGAATTACCAAGTTGTTGTAGGGAAAGGAGCAAAAAGGGCAATATATGTCATGGATGATAATAATCCAGAGGAGCAGAAAACAAGGAAGAAGGTTAGGCAGGGGATGGTGACTGCTTAAATGGAAGAATGGAATTAAAAGAAGTGTGGGTACCAATAGAGAGAAGTGCAGGATCTCTCAGACTTCTGGATGTAGAGGATGAAAAGGGTGAAGTTTTCAGAAGAGGAGGAATGTGTAATAGAAGGAACAGGGCTAGAATGAATCCTATAGTTGTGAGGGGTAGTAGTGGCAGCCAGAGGGATGAGCACAGTGATAAGTACAGTGTGACAGAACTAGCCTCTTTCCCTCAGGCTGGTAAAGGGAGGCAGGAGACAGACACAGTGTTCGTGAGCATCAGGATCAGGGAGGGATACGATTTTGCTAATTCACACTGATTAACGAACCCATTTGGTGATTCAAACAGCCAGATTTCAAGCAGATTTTATATTGGGTTTCTATTTACTTTTGCATTAAAAATGTGCATTCCATGCCTGAGACAGAACAGCACATGATGAAATGACGTATCAGGGACTAGTGAAATGTGGTTTTGTTTTGGTAGAGATGACCTTTCTGTTTCTCTGACTCTACTTTTCCTAATAAAACATTTGATTTATATGGTTTAGAGGCATAAAAAAACAAACTGTGGACTCTGTCCAAAGAATAAAGTACTAAATTATAGTGTACTAAGAGAAACCTACCAGTTGCAAAACAGTGTGGCTTTTATCATTTCTACGTAAATAACAACATAGTGAAGCACAGAAGGAGAGGAGAAAATGAGAATTTTATAAGCACATCTTATTAGAACCTACACAAATTTGGGTGATAAATACAGCAAGTCCAGAAAGCTTGCAGCAACGCTTCAGAGGTCCCCATTCTTCAAGATAGCTCTTGTACTTGCAGGTTATGTCTGTATTATGCAATTCTAACATTTTTCTGCTAACTTAATTTTGAAGTGGAACTCTTGGGCAAAGAGTAGAACTGAGAAGGGGTTCTAGCATAGAACCTGTAGTTGACTACTATAGTCAACTGGAACTTGCCAATCTTCATTTACTTGTAGCATATTATTTCATTTTTTTGAAGATTGTACACACATAAAGTCATATAGGCACTGATGAGAGACATCAAACACTTTTTCTTAGGCTGGTATGTATTTGGAAATAAAAAGTATTTTCTTGGATATTTCCTTAAAATATTGAGACTAGTTTGGAAGTAACCAAATTTGCAAATAGAGAAAATTCAAATAGATATGAAAAATATTTGCAGATTTTTTTCTGTAATGGCTACTTAATAGGCTTCTTAGGAAGAAGAAATCAAACTTTTAAAATATGATGAATAAAATTCTCTGAATAAAACAAGAGCAAAAGACTATGACAGAAAGTTGAATTTCCCAAAAGTATCTCATAGGAATATAATCTGATATTGAAAGGCCTCCAGAAGGATGACTTCTTAAGTTTGTTTTGAACAGGAACATTTCTAAATGTCCCTGAGAAACATAAATGCGCTATTATTAATAATATAAAAATTATAATGAATAAACTTATTACTAATACAGTAAATAACAAAGAAGCAGATTCCTCACAGACTCAGAAACACTGACTAAATTTTCTTACTTGGGATGAGCAGAGAAAAGGGAGGCGTCCCTGTACAGCCTCCCTTTTATTTTTATAGTCATTCTTCATGTAACTCAGAAGCATATCATCTGTAATTCGATAACCTTTACAACTACTGTAAATTTCATTTAGTAAAACTATACCCCCTTCAACTCATTGTAATAGCTCTGGTTACCCCATGACCTGTCATTCTGCCAGACTTTGAAAGGGAAAAGTATTCAAGGGCTTGTTGATGAAAAATCATGGGTAAATTTATCCAATTTTAATTTGCCTATCAATCTTCATTGAAAAAAGAAAAAAATCCTTTGAAAAACTTCCTTTTAGCAGATGAACAGGTCCCTAATACAATTCCAGCAATCAGCTCACACAGTTGTAGGAAGCTTTTCTTCTGCACTATTCCACTTGAGATTTTCCAACTCTTGCTAGTGCTGGAGATGGAGGGGGACACAGAGGTAAAATAGCAAATCTTCGGTACAAAATGCTGCAACCACATCACCCAAGAGGCTGCATATACACTCGAAGAGGAGAGAAAGCAGAGAAGTGGAAGGGAGACTGACTTTTCAAGCACCAATTTCCTCACTTCATTCTAGGAGACTCAGGCATATTTGAGACAGTTGCTCCCTGGACTGAACACAATCAGTGAATCCTGTTTCCAGTTCTCTTTTTTGCAGTTCTATCATTTCAGATGGCCTGTCTAGCCCCAGTTAGCTAAGTTTACCATGTCTTTGTCCTCACATGGCATGGATCAAGTGGAGAAAAATAAAGTTCGAGACGTCCACTGTTTTCCTAGCAAAACGTTAACTGTACTGTGCGTTTGCTGTCATGCTTAAGCTCAGTTGACATTCATTGAAAAGTAATGTGTGTTAGGGATTTCAGAACACAGTGGACTTCATGGATGAGTGTTAGCAGAGGCTTGGGAAGTCCACTCCATCTGGCCTGTTGAGCTCAAGGTATGTGGCTGCGGGATCTTCCCTAACAGGCATCCTCCTAGATGCTTAGAGCCTGGAGGATGCGATCCAACGCTTGATTTCTTCTCGCCTCATCTTAGTCTCTAATTGGGTCCCCTGTGTGAGTTTGTTTCTACTCAATAAGGTCTGCATGATACTTAAGAAGGCAGACTAGGTGATTGGTCTTGGTGGAAGGCAGTTCCATTGCAGCAGCAGTCAGGAGCATGGGCTTTAGAGAGTGGAGGCGGCAGTGAGAAACGGGAAGAAAGCAAGGGGAATGGAAGGGAGCCATAGATACACCACCAACTTCACACTTTTTTTTAGAGCTTTTCCTGCCTTTGGGGGCAGGAGTCAGGTCTTTTATTTCTATTTCAGTTTTCTCAGTGCTTACAAATGTCTTAAACAAGCAACAGGAACCTGACTTGCTAACTTGACTTCATGTTCAAGGTCACTTGTATTAAGACTGGCTAAGTTATAGAACCAGGGAAACGAAGGATGTAAGATAGCTTGTGGAGAGCATATGCATAGTGGAATCCTCTATCTAATCTGGAGCATGCTGCATGATCCTGCTGCCCACAAGCTCCCTCAATAAAGACCTTCAACTAAGCCAAAAGAGAGTGTTCTTTGGGACAATGCAACTTTATAAAGGACATCAATGTTAAAACAGATGAACAGTTGTTGAAATGCATTAATTTTTATTTTTATAAGTGAAAGATAATGAAACAATAATTCATCCTGTAATTATGCTTATTTATTCACTTTAATTCATTTTGCTTTTTTATGCATTTTAACTTAGCAAAAAAGATTTTTTTAAGTCCTAGAAACTTTTATTTATTTTAAAAAATTGATTGTCCAGTAAGACACCAATAGCACAAAAAGCCACATTAATTGGTGCTTATCAAGTGAGTAATCTCTTTATTCCCCCCCAATTATTTGAAATGTTCTATTAGATGCCCTTGTAAGAAAAAAAAAGTAGTATTTTAAAAGGAATTTTACAAGGGCTTTCATTTCACAAGGTTTCAGAGTGTGGTGGCACAGTTCTCAGTAATTTAGCAAAATTTTTAACTCAACAAGCATGTATTGAGTAGCTGCTATAAGCACAGGCTTCTGCTAAGGTACTGTGGAACAAGTAGATAACAAGAGGTTCTGTGGTCTTCTAGCATTGCCAACCTAGTGAGAGAACTGGTCATAGTGCACATAATCCCAGCTGATGAGTTACTGGGTGTGTGACCTTGCCTAATTACTGAACTTCTCTATGCCTCTGTTTCTTCATGTGTAAAATGGCAAGAATAATGGTCCCTGCCTTGCAGAGTTGTTCTAAGGATTAAATGAAATAAGTACAATTCCACACAATAAGCACTTAATAAATATTGGTGGTTATTGTCGTGACTTTTATTGTAATATATATTAAGCAAAGAGGCATGGGGATGTGTGGTCTAACATATGCATACATGAACACATTCTAGATAGATTAATGGTCTTGAATGAATGAACATATGATTTCCAGTGTTACGATACTGGCTCAAACAATACGGTAAATTATAAACGTAATCTATCATATCATCACTTTATAATGAGAGTTTCCAAGACTCACAGAGTCTGAAGTGTCGCCCCAAAATGTTCCAAAATGTTAGTTATGGAAGAAAGGACAAAATATAACTATTAGATTTTATGTGTATGTCACATTTATGTAGTATCTATACCCTGGGGTCTTGTAGCCAAATAAGATCATTGAGATGGGGGCTCAGAGAATGTGGCCTGGGACATAACCAGGGTTCTGAACAGACTGAATAATCAGCAATTAGAGAAACACTGCTAACTGCTTTCAGTGATATGCTATGAAGATCTGAAGCTCCGAGTTTTTGTTTGTGTGAAAATAATCTTAAATTAAATGCATATGCAATTGCAATTATGGTGTCACATTAGGGATAAGAGAAAGGCAGTTAATGTTACTATACACTTATTATGTGCTAGAAATGTTAAAGTATTTTTTGGTTGATTTCCATAGATACCTTATAAAGTAAGTAGTATTATCCTCATTTCATAGAATTTAAATAACTTGCCTAAGATCACAAAGCTAGAAATTACTATGATAGTATTTGTATCCCAAAGTACATTCAATTCGCTATTTCAACACTATTTCTCAAGCCAAAGGGAAGGTTATTTAAAATATCTGCAGAGGAAAACAATGACATGGAAATGGCCTATTCTGAAGGATGAAGACAGAATTTCCTGGATCCATCTATCTAAAAGATTTCTTTTTCAAGTTCAGTTTTTAAAAAAAAAAATTTTCAGTAGGATTTTCGTTGGCATTTGTTATTCACATTCTGAGAAGGCAGATCGGTTTCCTAGAGCAGCAACCTTTTGGGATGTGCATCTTTAGTTGCTCTTCTGTGTTGATTGTCTGTCTGTCTTATTGGTTTCTTTCAGTTTTGTGAAATAGGTATGAGGTTATTTTATAGGCAGAATATCATTTTTGAATCTCAATCTTTAATTGATGGATTATAAATTCTAAGATCTTATTCAGTTCTTATTTTATATATATAATATTTATATATAAAATATTTATATAATATATACATAATGTATATATTACATACTATATAATACATATATGATATACAACACATAAAGTACACCTCATCAGCTGACTGTAAGAAGCTTCATGCACAGACTTCCTCATCAGTGTTCCCAGTAGCACCAGCACAGTGCACACGTTTTAACAGGTATCCACTAGATAGCTAATGAATTGCAGCAGCTCTAAATCTCTTCATTTATTAACACGCATCCCGATTATGTTAAAAATTTATTAGATATTTATTAAAATAGATTTATTGAGACTTTCGCCTCTGGCTTCGATGGAGTCTATATCACATTAACCCTCACTGAGTACAGTTCTATAAGCTGAAGAAAATCCCTTCAGACACACACACACACAATAACAAACAGCAAGAAAAACAGTGACAAACAGCAGATGAAAGGCATCAAAACAACTAGTACTTGAGGGGCCAAGATCCCATAGCGAAGCAAAACCCATTGAGTGGGAAGCCCTATATTTGCTGCTTTTTTTTTTTTCCTTTAGGGAATTTTCCAGTTCCAAGTGAGATGCTGAGAGGCTGAACCGGAAGCTGCAGCCTGGGACTTGCAGCAATCTGATGAGGCTGGGAAGCCAAAAAATAGGGTTCAAATCTACCAAGGCAACCAGGACTCGAGGGGCAAGATTCCAAGGAAAAAGGGGACCATGAAAGCTTTGCCCCTTCTGAAGCTGCCTGTGCGTGGGCTGAAAGGCTAAGTAAGAGACTAAGCAGAAAGCAGCTGCTCAGGGGTAAAAAAGCTAAGCAGAGAATTCAGTAGTCTCCTAGAGCTGGGGAATGAAACATGGAGCCCAGAGACTGCCAGGGAGAGGGAGTTCCGACGACACAGTAGGCTTTCAGTTGAGTTACCTGGGTCCCGTGAACAAACTTTTAGTTTGCCCCAAGAGAGGGGGCAAACCATAAACAGATTAACCATCACAAAGCCAGAAACCCAGTTTCTACTGGACCAAGGTGATCTGCCCATATTCCATTTGCCTTCCAAAAGAAAATTAAATCCACTCTGGAGGAAGAAATTTGAACTTATTATTATCAGGGGTTGCACCCTGACTCTCAGCTATGGGAATCTACCTGTGGAAGCTTTTGTTCGGCCTACACAATGTTTGCTTTTTTCATTTGAATGCTTTTAGGAGGAGTCTATATTCCCCAGTTTTTCTACAGTCCCCACCAATCCCTATAGTCTCACAATAAACCTATTTCACTCACTTAAGCTACTTGCTTGAACCTGAAGGCATCTGCTACACATTTAAAAGCAGATGAGTGACTCCAACAGATCTATGTCGTAAACCAAGCCCTGTGATGGGAGACACAGGGGAGCTACAGCGTGTGTGTGAAGGGAACACCTAAGAGTGGCTGAGATCATTTATGGGAGAACCAGTGGCTTAAGAGAGGATTTAAAGACAAAGCTTACAAATCTCTTCTCTTTGGCTTCTCACTTGTCTTTATACAGCTCCAGAGACAAATGTTTCTCTTTGTCGATTTATTCATTTATAATACTTTGCATTTGTAAAACATTACACAGTTTACAAATTATATTTTTATACATGTCTTTTCACATGATACTTAGGACAAAACTTAGGGCAAGAATCAGCACCTCCATCTGGAAAGTAGATAACTAACGAGCAGAGCAGTCAGTCGCTCGGTGGAACAGATGTTGCACGACACTTAATTGCACGCTCATTCTACTGCCCCTGGCAGCTGGACATTAAAGACTTACCATAAAATATGCCCATAAAAGTATTTACAAAAAATGTGTTCTCCCAACCCCAGTATTTGAGTAATACAAGAGATAAGAATAAAATTTTAGACCTTGGAAAAAATTGTAAATTAACACTAAGGCAAAGAATCTGAATGACCTGGTGAAAACTGGCCCCGAATGTTACCTGTTTGCTTTGTTTTCCCCAAACTGTTTCAACAAGAGGAGGTATGCCTGCTGTTTACTCTAATTCTTGTGGGCTTGCTATTTCAACAATCAGAGTGTGTGAGATCTTTGCACAAGTAAAGTAAAGGCCTGCAAAGCCCAGGAAGGCATGCTACATAGTTAAAATGCAGAAAATATGCTTATAGATGGCACAGAAAACAAATCTGCCATGGATAAACCACGGGGTAAGAAACTAAGACACGATTAGGGCAGAAGAAATGCAGGCACCTGTTTTGCAAGGATGGAGCCAGGTATCAAAAGATAGTCTATTCAAGCCCTCCATTATTAAAACCGTATTTGTGGAAGATACTCACTGGCAGACTAGACCTTGACACTTTTGTTTAGAGAACGCAATAGAAACAAAAGTAAAACTCCCGCAGTGTGTCTGAAGAGCCCTGCCTAGACAACCAACAGGCTAATGAGGAGATAATGTTAGATGCTGTCATTCATCGTCAAATGGAGTATGGTATTTGTTGCATGAAAACACTGAGATATTTCACTAGTCCAGATGCTTCTGAATATTGGTCAGAATGGCAGGACCTAATCAAGACAATTTAAATACACCTCCTTGTCTTAGCTTCTGTATATTTATTTGTAAAGGTATAGAAATGTTCTGGGATCTTTTGAAGAGTACACGAGGCATTCATTGGTCTCTGAATCTTATTCTACAAAACAAGTGTAGTGATTTTTTTTTTTTTTTCACTGAACTTGACATGGCTCTGGGACAAATCAATGATGGAGTCCCAAACTCCCCTGGCTTCTGCGTGCTTATTCCAGGGTTTTCTGGGAAGATGGCTTTTTCACTCTTCATGAATAGTTCATGTGCTAGTCTCCAATGGAAACTATGTGACATTTCTTATTACTCTTGGCTGTTGAAAAGCAATAGCAAAGGGAGTGTCTTGAAACAATTAGTCCTCTGTAACTGATTATTTAACAATGTGTATTTCCCAAGAGCTATTTATCCTCAAAAGGAAGCAGCCAAGACTAAATATGTACTGTCTCTAAGCAGACACCTGCACCGAACCCCTCTGCATGCTAAATGGGAATTCACACAGAAGAAAATTAAAGGAGCGTTATTAATTTTCTTCTCTATTCCATTTGCAATGAACTCTGTACCTTTTCGTGAGCAAAGAAACCTGTTTCATTTCTTATGATACCTCAAGGACTATTTTCATTTGGGAAAAATCTCTTCACAAAAGATGGTTTTAGTTTTAAAGCTGAAATTCAACATATAACAACAAGAGATACATTGTTGGAAAGCAAGGGAGGGAGAGAGAGGGACGGGAGGAGGGAGAGATTTTAACCAGCTGATCTGAAATTTGAATACAAGCTATATATTTTTAGCTACAAATTCCACGTTGTCACTCCCTTCTCTGAAATAGGGAAAGATTTGAAAACTGCCAGTGAACATCTCGAGACCAGATGCTTGTGTAAACGAACGTGTAGATGTCAGTTACTGAGAGACGGTCAAACAGGACTCTGAAGAATGTGGCCTCATAACTCATTTACTGAGAAGTGTCATATCCCAACGCTATGTGAAGTTCTGCTCCCTTGCCAGCTTATGCATTCCAAAAAGAATACATTTCAGCTTTTGGAAAGGTTCTTCTATGTATACGAATCTTCTCCAAAAACTTATTTTCTAGATCTCCAAAAAACTCATGCCTGCTACTGCTGGCCACCCTCATTATCTTACATGGGATTCCCTGCACGTAAGAAGATTGGCAGTCAGTGAAATTTTGACATAGTCAATGTGAAAGAGCCCTAAAAGAAAACCTGAAATAAATGCTGTATGCGAATCTGTATCTGACTGGTTCAGGTTAAAAATAGAAAAATATTTTAGAACATAATTAAGCTAGGAGTGACACGCAAAATGTTTAATGAGCGTGGCATAAGCACGGACCAGGCAGAATGGCTGCAGACTAGCACTGGAGTACGGTCCTGCAGGCGCCTTGTCTGGCCAAGCACTAGCCTTTTAGCTGCTGGAGATCTGGGGATGCTTCCAGCCTAAATGGCTAGAAACCTGGGACACATGGAAGGGGTTTAGATAGTAATTATTTCAATATTTTAACAACTGATAGGGTTCTACCAGTACCACCAGCTGAGGTATCAGGCTTGGTGATTACTTCCATTAATTATTCCATTCCTTAACCCAAATTTGGATACACCTTGAACTAAACAGTTTAAGAAAGTTATGATCATGAGTATTAGCCTAAGTCAACTTAGAAATGACAAATCATTTGTTAAAAAATAGAGGTTACTGGATTCGCGGATCAGGGAACTAAGAAAAATATTAAACTTAGTTCCTTATGAATTTCTTGTGGACTATATAGAGACATTTGGTTATATGCTGGATCCCAAGGATATTTATAATAAACTGATGTCACAGTGATGAAGTTTCCTAGTGGTTTGACAATAACTGTCCCTGGTCTTGCCCAAACTTCTATCAATGAACAAGAAAATTTGGAAAATATGCATAGTGGATATCTGTTATTTTGGTCTTCCTAGCACTGGTCTTACTAATCTTCTATTAGTAAGAGAAGATTTCGTCTGGTGGGAATTCCATTTCATGTGGTTTTTGTGAGATCAACCCAACTCTTTCCACCACTGGAGTCTGCTCATGACCCAGGCCTGGACAGAGTACCCGTCATCATGTGATTAGTTTCTGGATGGTCTGTGATCTGAGGTGAGGGTAATTTAAGTCCTCCTCAGGATTTTCCTATTGAGGAATAAGCTTTTTCCCTGTTGGGGCTATAAAGATGGTAGGAGGTGAGTCTTGCACTGGTGGTGGCCACCATGCTTAGTGCACTCAGAAAACCCACTCGGCAAAAAGATAGAGCCTTGAAGCCTTGGGGATTTAAGATTGCCAACCAAGTACATATGAAACTATGTTTCTCTTTTTTGAAGTTTCAGGGTCTCTCTTCTGACATGAAATAAAGCTCAATGAAAATCAAGATTTGTTCACCTCACATCAAGTGCATCATAGGGAACTGGCAAACAGGTATCAGGAACGTGCTGACATGTTAGCGAGCAGCTCCTTGAATTACAAAAAAAATTCCCAGGAAATAAACTTAAAGGCCATTTTCCCCCTTCATTTTCTATGTTCTACTCACTCTTGATACTCGACAGTTTAATCTTTTAAAAATAAAGAAGATGTAAATAATATGGATAGACCAATGAGAATCTGAATAAAAGTTCAGTTCTTGGGAAAAAATGTCTTTACTTTGAACATAAAAAATGTTCAAAGAAGATTATTAAGCAATAAAAGTAATAGTAGACACATTTAAAATGATTTCTTAAATCTTACTTTTACATTTGTATCCATCATGCTTGATAACTAATTCATATACATTTTCTTAAATGCTCAAATGTATGAGAAATTTGGTAGCTCAACCTTGAATCTTCAGAAAGTGATCAGGAAATTCCTGATAATATTCAGGTGATCAACATTTCCTTTTTTAAATGGTTTAAATAATAAATATAAAAAAATCAGACTATTATAGAAACACACCTTTCATCCATCAATCTCAGAGCAGCTATGACATAATAAGAATCTGGAGAAAAAGTGATGCAGTAATCTCCTCTGAGCAAAGTACAGTAGCCAAGCCTAAGATACATAATATACTTTTGTGGCCAGAGGTGTTGACAAAAACAAGTAAAAGAATACAAAGGCCAGTGAAGAAAATAACTATTAAGTCTTCATGGAACATACTTGGAAGATCTTTACCCATATTCCATGGAAATGCCAAAACTGCAGACATGAGGCAGCTTATAAATTAAACGAACCCCAATAAATCCTAGTGAAATCATATTTTCCAAGTGTTTCTTAATAGGTATTCCTTTTAGGACTGATTCACTGAGGACTGGTACCAGGAATGTGTCAGGGTGCCAGATACCAGGCAACAGTGATACAAACAGTCATTGCTTCAATAGTGTCACATAGACGGAATTAAGCTCATTAAAGAATTTGAAATATTTTAGTTTTTACTTATTCTTAGCTTGTATTAAGTTCTCAAATAAAGAGACCATAACAATTTCTTTTATATCCTCCCATGAAATATAGTTTAGTGCTCAAAAGTCCTCTTTTATTAACAAACCTCCAGAAGAGCTCAATAAACTTCTTCCTGTGTAGGTGCTTTGGCAGGTGACACTGCCCAACATGTTAATCTTAAGGTTTAAATTTATTTAATTACTGCTGACTGGCTCAATTACAGATTTCAGATGTCTAACCTCAATGGAATACCACAGATTTCTCTCTAGCCGTCATTTCTTGACCATCTTCCAACTCACCATACTTTAAGATATTTACTTTCGGCCAAGAAACTGCTCCATACCTTTTACTATTTTAACCTCAAGCTTTCAACCCATCCCTCTCAACACATGTCCTTGCTTCCTGACTTTCAGAGAAAAGAGAGGGCATTAGAGGCAAATTCCATACATTCAGCTCCAGAATAGTTTTTCATGTCCACCCATCCTTCCTTCTTTCCCTCCCCTCAGAGAAAGAAACGTCTCTACTCCTCCCTGAGATGAGCCTTCTGTCTCTTCTGTTCTTCCTGCCCTGTCCATGGTCTTGCGACGGCAATGAGCCTTTCCTCCAGTTGTCAATTTCTCCTTCTTTATTGATTCTTTTCAGAAGTAAAGGAAAGGAAACCAGAAAATCTCCTTTGAACCAACCAACCTTACTTCCTAATCTATTACTTTCTTTCTCTTTGCATTTCCATTAAATGTCTTGAATATTAAAAATAACCATTCTTCATGTGTGAAGTACCGCATAATTGCCTTACATTTGTTATTCCACTTAATTAAATCACACCATAATCCTAAATAGTATTTATTCCCACTTCACAAATGAAGAAAGGAGAATTGAGTAAGTATGCCTGACCCAGCTAAAGCCAACCAGATAGTAGGCTGGTGGAGTTGGGAGCATTCTCTACTATACCAGTGGTTCTCAGACTGTGGTCCCTAGATCACATCCCCTGGGAACTTGTTAGAAATACAAATCCTCAGATCTCACCTAGATCTGCTGGATCAGAAACTCTGAGTATGGGGCCTAGCAATCCGTATTTTCACAAGCCCGTCACGTGATTCTGGTGCACACTACCGTTGGAGAACCACTGCACGAGACTGCATTGCTCCTCAGTTCTCATCCTATTGAACTTCTCTGCTAGACTTGACAGTCTTAGTTGCTGTTTTCTTTTGAAGCTTTCTTTTCTACCAGCAACTCCAAACTGCCCTATCCTGGTTATCTTTCATTAACAATCTCTTTTACTAGCCCTCTCTCTATACCTAGTTACTAAAACATTGGTAGCTTTACCAACATCTCCCAAATCTCTTCAACTCACCAACTTCACTGCATATTCCCGAGATCCCTGTTCTTGATGTGATCTCCCTGTTGACTAAAGGAGTCAGTGCCCAATCATTCACCCAAGCCAAGCTTTTCTCAGTGACATTGCTCTCTCACACTCTACAGTCCTACATTTAATTGGCTAACCAAATTTAATTAATATTTATCTCTACAACAATTCTCAAACCTGTCATCGACTCTCTCTTTCCAGCCAGAACATTATAGGCTGGAATATGACAATAGCCTACCTGCCTGGAGCTGCTCTTCTTTTCAATACCCCCCTAAATATTTCCAGTTATCCTTCTAAAAAGTAGGTATGAACATGTCATTCCTATTCAAAATTTAAAAACTTTAAAAACCAACAAAATTTAAAAAACAAATCAGAACAAAACAAACAAAAAACCCACCTTTGATGGCTTCCCATTGCTTAAAGGCTGAAGTTTCACAACCCATCTGGGGCAGGGTGACCTGGCATTGAAGTCAACCCACCCTTCTGTCTCCTCTCCCACCACTATGTTTCTAACCACAAAACCTTTCTTCCTCTCCCCCAACCCTCTGTTTAAAATTTCCTTTCAGCAGCCCAAGCTAACAATGTTTTTCTCTGCCTGAAATACCTATCTCTAACTACACACCCATCACTTTCTTAATAAACACTAAAGGTGTCACAAATTTAGAGGCAGGTAAAATGAATGAATGAAGCCTATCAGGTGTAATGAGGTCACATGCCCCATGGAAAGGGGGCAGCATCCACTCACGACTTGGAAATTGCTGCCATGCGAGTACTGCCATTGAAGAAAAGTCAGAAATTCAGGTTTATATGTGAAATGTCTCAACTTTAAAAGTTTGCAGCAAATATTTACAAATCTAAAACACTGTCTGTGTACCTTGTGTATCCACCAAATAAAACATATCGATAGGCTGTCAGTGTGGACCTTGGTGTTAGTTCCACTAGGGTCTAGGGATTCAAAGGTGACCAAGACAAGGCCCTTGATCTGAGTGGCTCACTTTCGGGGCTCAGCTCAAATGCTAGCTTGGGCAGGAAGAAACAGGCCCTTCACTCAGCTCTCATAACATCTTGTTTACATGGCACCTTCCATAGTCTACTCATATAACTAATCGTTTACTTCCTTGAATCTACAGGAGCAGGGCTGTCATCTCCATGCTGGTACTGGCAGCACTAGCATGCTGTGCTAGTAGGAAGTGCTCACTTATAACCACATCTTTAAAGAGATGTCTATATATCAACTCGTATCAACTGGATTCCAAGCTTTTAAGTTACTTCGTATTTTTCCCTTCCTAAACTGATACTATGCTTTGATTAGGCATCCTGCTGTAGGATATGATCTCACCAAAGAATGTGTCTCCTAAAAAGCAAACCTAAATAGGCTTTGAGTCACATTTCAGTTGTATGCTATAATCCTAATATGTTTTTCTACTCACGTTCCTTGCAAGATGGTGGTCAAAATAAGGACTGTTTAGAGAGTGCTGGTAAATTCAAGAAATTATTTCAGTTTAGGACAGAACTTTTCACTTTGGAAAATAAGGAAAATGAGTTCATTTGTTCCATTTGCTAATTTCAGGGTGCAACCTTTTTTCCAGTTAACAAAAGCACTAAAAAAGTCAGCTTTAATTTTTGCTACAGTTATATAATTTTTAGTTATGCTATCCAAGCACGCTCACAAAACTAATTTAAGCCGGACTTTGCCAGACTTAGAGGATGTCAATAATTTTTGAGTGAACCAAACACTCTCATTTCACTAAGCACCAGACTTAAGAGTGGTCTGGCTTGAACATCGCTCTCTATTTTATTCCTCAGTTGGTCTAATTTCTAGCCACAGCCACAGTCCAAATATGTGTATAGGTCCTCCATGGCTGCCATCTGCAAAGTTTATAAACATCAATCCTGCTGAAAAATACATCTTTTTGTACTTACTTACAGGTTGTCAAAATGAAGAAGGGTAAATATTTATGTCTTGCCTATCTGTATAATTGGCAAGTTAGAAGCCAAGCCACATTTCAGGTGTTAAAGATTTAGCCCCTATCATTTTATTCTACAAGCCTGTGCGATGTTACTGTGTGCACGGTTCACTGATGTGTGGACACCTGATTCCTTTACACTGAAACTCCATGCCATGTGTTCATTAGGATACATGTGTGCCATCAGTAACAAAAACCATGAGGCTTACCTGCAGACTGTTGAAAATGACAAAGAGGACCAACATCCAGAAATGTCTGTAAGCCATGTGCAGGCCTCCCCAAAGCCATGTCATGGAAATTAGGGCAAAGAGATATAAAACCAGAGGAATTTCTAGAAATCACAAAAAAGAAAAAAAAAAAAAAGAAGAATTTTTGAGCTTCAGAATACTGCATAGTCACATCTATACACAAAATTATTTTTGGCTCCTTTCTTGTGATACTCTCCATGCCTAAGTACCCATTTTGAAAGAACAACCTTGGAAATCCCATTCTTATGCCAGGGAAGAGAAGGCACATTGCTGAGTCCACATTCTTTCTGTTTGGCTGGGAGGCAGGGGGATGGGAAGGATGAGAACTGTTCCTCTCCTACACTCCCACCTGCTGGACCATTCAGGAAGTGCCATGAACAACTGTGGGCATACAATCACATTTCCATCCCAGGGGAGACTGAGTGTGTAAATCTCCTTAAAAGAGCGCTCCACCAGAAAATGGTAGGCAGTGGTGTGCTCCTGAAATTAGTGTAGTCCAACACAACATTTTAAAACAGAAATGATATGAAAACCTGTTTGTATGTGATGAAAAAATATGTACTCATCTCTTTTTCTGACTGAGAAGACACCAAACTTTCAGCTAAGGTTGAGAGCAGGGATGAAATGACCGATTCACAGCTGTCGACACTAAGCTTATTCCACCCATCATTTTCTTGTGCAATTTGCTTCAATAGTTTTCGAAGAGATTTCTTCAGGATCAAGGAACTTCATTACCCTTCCCACTTGTCTTTGACATTTTGGTATCAGAATAAAAATCTTTAAGAGGAGATTTTAATATTTATATGACAAACTCTATAAAATCTGCAAAGTACATCAGATCTTAGCAGCTGCAAATAAACACATTTCCAAGCTGTTGAAAGACACCAGGGTGGACCACACCACTGATAACTCTCATGACAGACCTCAAAGTCCATATACACCCACCATCAAGTAATGCCTAAAATCCAAATACACTGTGGAAATTTGAACAATTAAATACAACCTTGGCAATTTTTAAACTTTATTTTATTTTGAAATAATCTCAAACTTATGGAAGAATTGCAAGTACAGTATGACAAGCGAAGTTTTTTCTCCTGAACCATTTGAAAGGTGCCAACCTGAGCTCCCATCACCCTCTGAATACATTCATGTGTATCTTCTACAAAGACATTCCCCTACATAAATACTATGGAACCATCAAATCAGGAAACTAACACTGATATGTTACTACCATCCTGAGATCCCATTCAAGATTTGTCAATGACTCCAATAATTTCCTGTGTAGTACAAGGATCCAGCTGACAAGTTTCTGTAGTCTCTTTCAATCTCAAACTGTTCTTCTGTGTTTCCTTGGCTTTCATCACTCTGACTTTCTGGATTACTAGCCAGTTTTTCTTGCAGAGTGCCCTTAAATTTGAGTTTGTCTGATGTCTCATGATTCAGATTATAAGCTCTGGCAGAAAGCACAGAAGTGAGGCTGGGTTCTTTTCATAGCATTCCATTGGATAGCAGAAGAATTCAATCTGTCCCATTACTCAGGATGCTCATTTGGGTCACTTGATTAAGGTAGTGGCTGCACAGATTTTCCACTGTAAAGTTAGTCTGTTTCCCTTTGTAATTAATAGGTATCTGTGTGGCATTACTTTGAAACTAGGTAAATATCTTTTCCCTTCTCAAATGTTTGATTTATTTATTTATTTTTATAATATGGACTCATAGTTTCTCAATTTATTCAATGGGTTATTACCCAATACTGTCATTTATTTTGATGCTCAAACTGTCCTAAGTTTGATTAGAAGGAGCCCCTTCAAGATAGTTTCTTTGCCTTTTGTTATGTCTTCATCATTCTGTGAGCACTTCCTTGCTCTTTGGCCCAACAAGATGTTTCAAGCTCATCCTGTATTCTCCCTGTCCCAGTTCTGGTTTCTTTTAGGGGAGAATGGCATTAGAAATCAAGATCTGGGGCTAGGTATGCTCTCTGCTATTAGGGTGTTGCTGCTCCTAAGCTCTCTCAGTAAACAGAGCTGGAGAGTATATATAGGTATGTATATGCATACACACACACAAACACACATTTACAACTTTATTTCTATATCTATCTCTACACAATGAAAATCATTAGTTCACACCAATATTTCCACTTTCAATCCAACATGACAGGGTTAATTCCAATTTTCTACATGTCCATTTTTGTAACTCCCTTCTCTGTTGTTAAGAAATCCGTTTCTCATTATTCTTAACATATTTACCTATTTGATCAACTGCCCTATTTGATTGTAACCAATCTCCCATTGCTGTTGTTCCTTCCCTTGCAGAGATGGCCTCCCAAACTCACTCAGGTTCTGACACCTCATGCTAGGCTGCACCCCACCCCTCACATGGATGCCTCCTCACAATGACTGGGTTTCAACCCTTCATGCTTGAACAGCTTCCTGTGGCTGCGCACCTTGCTCTACACCAACTAATGGCTTTACGATGGAATTGTTTGGGAAGGGAAGGGAAAGGAAAAAACAAAAAGAGAAAGGAAAGAAATGGAGGGGAGTGAGGAAGAGGAAGAGGGAACCTGAGCAATTTTTTATTTTTGAGAAGAAAAAAGTCTTTAGAAGGAGACCATGCTGATGTCTGGTCAGATACACCCTTCATCGGCAAGCATATGTCTAAATTATTATTTATAACTACACAGAGAAAATAAGAATAATACAAGACAGTCTATCCAGATGAATAATTCCTTTGTTATTAATGCCTTGCTGCAGCACAGGAGAGGAGCTATTAAGATTTATTTAATTTTTCTAAAATTTCATTTTTGTTTAACGAAATCATACAATTTGATAAAGGGCCAGAAGGCTCATTTTTACTTCTGACAGGATACCCTAATATTTGGGGAACTGCCTAAGCTGTGCTCATGAAATTTTTCAAACATTAGGTCTCAAGCCTGGCAATTACATTTTTTGCTCCCACTGTGTAAGTACAAAAGTCTATTTATGGCTCTGTGCAGAGTACAAAAGGACATGCATATTTTGCATGAACAACCAGGAACTAAATCTTCAAAATTTGGCCTGCATGTTCCTTCTGAGTGCCTCAAGCCAAACAAGTGCTGTGTGCTGACACAGCTCAGCGGGGAAGCCAAGAGAGCATGCCGAGCCGACGAGAAACACCCATGGCCCGGGTTCTTCTGGAACTCTGCAGCAAAGTGTGGCAGCTTGGCACTCCAGATCAGAAACTCGGCAAGGAAGAAAGCCAGTTAGAAATAACTCAGTGTACTGAACAATAGACCCGAAGCTGGTTTTCCAGCAGTGCAGCAACGACATGATTTCAGATGGAAGAAACATAACCAGAGGCACATCTGGATTCTGTGGGCCTGAAATTTATAAACCTTGGAGAGGCTTCTTTAAAAAGTAAAAATCGCAAAAGCATAATTACGTATAAGATCTTAGAAGAGGCCTTTGCAAGTGAGAGGCCCTGAAACTTAAGCTGCATGGCTAATCCACTGAACTTAAGGAGGCCCCTCTCACCCTCTCTGGGGCCTTGAGTCACAACGACCAAAGGGAGAGGGTGTTGGGAGTGGGTGATGGTGATGAAAGTGGGGGGAGGGGCATGTTGTTGGTTAACAGTTACTATGAATTCCATTTGGCAAACTGAAAATTAATGCTCTATTTAATGAAAATCATTTTAGTTTCATATTTTGTAAGCTAACATTTCACATTTGGTGAGCTATTAATAACTTTTCTGTTGTCTCTATAAGCCAATGCTTACTGAAGCATGCATTTATAATTGGTAACATCAGACATTTTTGTTTAGGGGTGAATTAGTTAAGAGAAAACAGAATCACTTCAATGTTCTCACTGAAAGGAAGCCCTAAAAACATAGTAATGGGCCCAAGGAAGAAGAATATCTATATAAAAGACTGTGCTATCCAGAACATATAGGAACTCCTACACCGCCACAACAAAAAAACAAACAACCCAATTAAAAAATGGACAAAGGACTTGAATAGACATTTCTCCCAAGAAGGTATATAAATGGCCAATGAGCACAAGAAAAGATGCTCCCCATCCCTAGTCACTAGGGAAATGCAAATCAAAACTACAATGAGATAACATTTCATACCCACTAGGATAGCTATCATCAAAAAACTAGAAAATTACAAATGTTGGCAAGGATATGGAGAAATTGGAACCTTGCGCATTGCTGGTGGGAATGTAAACTGGTACAGCTGCTATAGAAAACAGTTTGGTGGTATCTCGAAAAGTTAAATATAGAACTACCATATAATCCAGAAATTCCACTTCTAAGTATATACTCAAAATAATTCAAAGCAGAGACTCACAGACTTGTATATCAATGTTCATGGTAGCATCATTCACAGTACCCAAAAGGGGGAAACAACCCAATGTCCCTCAACAGATGAATGGATAAACAAAACATGGTATACACAGGTGATGGAACACTACTCAGCCCCAAAAAGGAATGAAATTCTGACATATGCTACAACATGGATGAACTTTGAAAAGGTATGTTAAGTAAAATAAGCCAGGCACAAAAGGACAACTATTGTATGGTTCCACTTACATGAGGTGCCTAGAAATAGGCATATTTGTAGACAGAGAGTAAAATAAAGGTCAGCAAGGGCAGGAAGGAGGGGGAAGAGGGAGTCAGTATTTAATGGGTACAGAGCTTATGTTTGGGATGATGATGAAAAAGTTCTGGAGATGGATAGTGATGATGGTTGCACAACATTGTGAATGGACTTATTGCCACTGAACTGGACACTTAAAAATGGTTAAAATGGTAAACTTCATGTTATGTATATTTTACTACAATTAAATAAACCATGCTAAAAAAGGCAAGTTTGTGTCTAGATGAACTTCCACTATAGGGAGAAAAAAGAAATCGAATCCTTAAAGTACTTAATTTAAACATTCAAATTAACAAGGATTCATTAATGTGAAAACAAAGTAGTTTGAAAGGTTTTAGTGAAAGAAATTACTTGTGGAAAGCAAAAAGAAATGTGTCATTTAGTACTACTATCATTAAGAAAGTTGACTTATGGCAGTTCATAGAGTCCATTGAGAATACATAAAATCCCATTATTTTTTGGTAGAAAATATGATTTCAATGAATTGAATTGCCATTTTAAAAAAAAGTATGGTGCTGTATTATCTCTTTTCTTTGTAACTGCAGCCTGGGCTTTATAGCTATGCACCAGTGACAACAATAATGGCTTTGTTATGGAAATCACACTCCATTTACATGAGGCTGAAACTTATTCTGTGTTTACAATCTTCTAAAGTGCTTGTTTTAATTTTACCTCACTGATCTTCTGATTCTAACAATTTGGATGTGCTACCAAAACAAACTCATCAAAGTAAAACAAGGAACACAACTGTGACATAGTGCAGATTTAAGATATTTATGGGTCTATTTCCAACAATAGGCAGGCATTATTCTTAAATTAAAAAAAAAAAGTAATTGAAAAAAAAGTGTCAAAAGGCCTTATTTCTAAAATATGGGCCTTTCGTCTGAAATTAACAGATACTTGTGATACCAGCTCAACACAAGGTTGACATAAGGGAAGCCATATTGCAGAAAAGAAACCACATCGTAATTTGGAATGACCGCTAACCCTCTAATTTTGAATGAACTAACCCAGCTGGATAGGCACCCTCCAGGAGATCTATCTGCTCTGTAGATTTTATAACTCCTGCTTGTGTATGTACCTCCTAGCTATGCTAAGACAATAACTTTGTTCTTTTGAATTCCTTAGGAATGTGATGACCCCCCCATAGAAAGCCTCTGCTGATGGCCATCATCAATGACAACTGAAAGATCTGAAAGATCTGGTGCGGACGCCAGAGGGACAACATTCCTAATCCCCTCCCCTATTATTCACTGGCCTATATAACTGCTTCAAGATTCTGTGCCCCCACTTAAGATGGTTCTTTAGGACACTAGTCCCCTTATCTTCTGATTTGTTCGCTTATCGCTTAATAAATGCCCTTTCTCTGCCACCATCTTGTCTCTTGATGACTGGCTTTTATCTTGCAGTGAGCAGATCGTGCCCTTTGCACAGTAACACTTGGAGGCAAAGAAGTTTCATTGATCTGACCCATTTCTTGGTGAGAAAACAATAATTATGTTCTTGAACTTTCTTAACAAGGGTTAACACTAATCCCACAATGCAGTCACCCATTGACGGTCTCAGCAAATAAACCTAACATTATGGAAGAATACAACAGGGCATACATTTCACAGAACTGCCAAATTAGCATTAGAGTGTTGTGGGTGGAACATATAAAAACCTATGGATTGGATTTGCAAATTGTTCAAAGAAACACTCCATACCTCATGTGGGTAGCTTATATTCCTAACTTTTGATCACTAGTCCTATACTTGGTTCAATTTTAGAATTTCTTTTTTGTTTCACTCCTTCAACACATCCCAAAAGCTCTTAAAAACCCATTTGGATAACAGGGAACCCACTCTTAAGTCCTATGCCTCTGTCTCTAGATACAGTCGCAAATGTTTGTGACAGCGGGTTAGACTTTGTATATCTCCACTCTCCATTATGTGCCAGGTTTTTCACTTTATCTGGCTATCCTCACAAAATTCATAATCTGTAGAGTCACCTTCTTTCAATGAGCACTTTAGGGCGAACAATTTCCAAATACGCATCTCCATCTCTCTAGAGTTCCAGAATTCCAGGCCTGGAGATCCCCGAAGCATCTCAAACTCAGCTCATTCAAAGCTGAATTTAGTATCCTTCCTCTCAAACTTTCTCTTCCTTTTGAAGAGGGGAAACCACACACATAAAGCAGTCAGCACAGAGCCCAGCACAAAGAATGTGCTCAATAAGCCTTACCTGCTCATCATCTTCATCCTCATTCTCATCCTCATCCTTATCACCATCATAACGTTAGTTAAGTTAGGGAAATGTGCATGGCTATAGATAGCCCCTGCGTGCCTATTTGAAGTGCCAAAATATCACATAATAAAGAAACATGTTTAACTTTTTTGTACCTGAATTTCCCAAACTTATTTGGCTATAGAACCCTTCTGTTTACCTGACATAGTCTAAAGATCACACTCGGAGGTGGGGTGCTTTCAGTGTGCAGACTATAAGTTCCATCACATCCAACTGTCACTGAAAACGTCCTGACCAACCTATTTAAAAAGGACCTCTCAGTGTCTTCTATTCCCCTCCCTTTGATATTTTCTCTTCTCTTCTCTTCTATTCTTTCTATCCTATCTTATCCTACTCTGTCCCATTCCATAACCCACCCATCCTAATCCCATCCCATCCCATCTCATCCCATCCCGTGCCACATAAAAATGCTGGCAATGAGACTCACCAATGTGTTGTGACCCACAATTTCTAAACCTCTGTTCTAGAAGGTAATTTAAGTAGCTCGGAGGATACCTTTACGGTAGGCACGGTAAACATAACCATAGGAAGGCCTACACCTACCACCTTCTGACACGGGTTTACCCTGACCCTTACTGATAAATGAAGAAGGCAAGCCTAATTTGGAAGGATCTGCACAGGTGAGATATGGGATCTGTAGGCAGAGAAGAGAGTCAGTATTAGCCTAGAGTATATTTTCCAGGGGTAAAGAAGAAGAATGTGAGAAAATTCTCAGAAGAATCTCAAGGTCTGCTGCGTACCTAAATAGCAGTACTTTGTCAGTGGCTGACTTAGGGCTCTCTTGGATGCTAAAGGACAATCTAGTGTCAGGCTTACTTTGAGTGTGATTTATTGAGATTGAAAAAAAAATAGTACAAACCTAGAATTATGGTCTCGCCTTGCAAAAGCTATATATAATTTTCAATTTGCAGGCTATAATTTTGAATCTAAGGAGAATAATCAAGTTAGATGAGACATACCCACATGGACCTTGCACGAACTGTTATTAGAGTAATTCCATTTGAACCAGGTACTTCAAAGTTGCCAGATAATATCCTACTGAGGGGGTGGCAAATAGGTCTATGATTCTTAAGGAAAAGGTTAAAAGATCTGTTTTCTTCTTGTGAGGAACATGTCTTGGAACTATGGAAAGGAGAATTATCATTTGGGTTCACAGCCAACAGTCATTTTTAACACATTTCATAAATGTTTCACAAAAGGATACTATGACAAAAGTTTTTAGAAGATCAGAGTTCTAAAACAAACATGAAGTCAGCCAACTAACAACTGCAGACTGGCTTAACCTAGTTTTCTAACTACATTACTAGTTACTCAGCTGTTAAAGAGTTCAAAACACTCATCTCCAGGCAAGCTCAGGCACCTAACATCAATTTCCAACACACTTAGCTTTTATAACACAATGAAAGTGTACAATGCATCTTTCAACCTGCCTACATCTATATTTTGAATCTTACTAGATGGTCTCATAACTTTTGGAAATTAGGTTACAATGTGTTTGGCCATGAATAGCTTGTTATGTTTTATAGGTAGTTTGATACGACATCACATAGCAGTCGTTAAGATTTAAAAGGCTTAAACTCAACACTGAAGTCTTGAGTCAATTCTGAGACAATGTCTCAGAAAAATTAACACTAAATATAACTCCATGCGTTCAAGAAATTATCTTTACAGTGTGTTAAATGTCAGTTCCCAGAACTGTTTTCTCGTAGATCCTCAATCTGTACACACGTCGGCTGACCTCAACACTTATTTCCTTTCCTTAATTTGGTTCTCTAGCCATCACATTATAAAACTGTAACATAAATTTAAAATTTTGTTTTATTTTTATTTCCCCTGCTACGTCATTATTCTGAAAAGTCTACTTGAGTTAAAAGTCTACTTTGGTTCCTCTCTGTCAATTGCAACTTTTCTCCCAACAGTTATCAGATTTTCAGGGTATTGTTTGGTCTCTAAAATAATGTTATATATCTCTCAAAAGCTTTGGGGATATTAGTTACTCTCTGTTGTTAAATAATCTACCTGTAAACACAGAAAACTAATACCAAACCCACATACAGAGCTGTTTTCAGGAATACACAACAATTACAGACCATAAAGTGGTACGATATCTTGTTATATAAAGGCTTATCATCATTCATTTAAACAATGGCACAGCACCTGAAGCTCTGGCAGGGATTTTTATGCATATGGGAGTGAACTAATGTCTTATTGCTCATTCTTACTAAAACCTTGGGCCAAGCCCTTAGACATAAAAGAAAGGGGACCCATTGTGTTAAGAAAGCAAGGCAATCCCCAGATTGAATGCCATGTGTATAACCCAAGGAAAAGGAGGCTGTCCAAAAAAATAATATCTACATTGACAGTATTTGTATACTAGTGATTAAAATAATTGGATCAAAGTGATTTGCACCCAATGGATACACCATTAAAATTTTCTTTGTATATTTATTTGTCAGTGTCATGTGTAGACCTTAATATTTGTGAGACTTTAATTCCAGCTTTTTTCTCTTTTTCTCCTGTTTCATTTGGAATTCAAATTGTTAAATGGTTAGACATTCACAGGTGTCTGTTATTGGTAGCAAATGGAAGGTAGATGCTACAGCTTATTTTTGTCCTAGGATCAAAACTACACGTTTCCACTTTTTTTTTTTTTTTAACGAGTGAGAGCATTGGACTTTTATTTAACTCTAGGTACTGCAGGTTTGGCATTAGTAGGTAAGGTTAATGAATGTGCAGCCATACAGTTTTTTGGTCACTGTGCTTCCCAAGACCCAAATGGAACTATTTTTACTATTCAAATCCATCTTTAATAGGCTAGACAGATCCTGCTACATCTTTTGTTTACTTCTATTTTTTTTTTAAACCAGGTAGAGTTTATTCTGTTACAGAGTTTGTGAAACACATTTGTAAAAAACTATTTTTTTTTCATGGTGGTAAAGTGGTTTTAATATAACCATAGATTAACTGTTTATTTGAAAATACTCTGGCATTAGGAAAGAAAAATGATGGAGAGAAGGAAACTGTCACACTTCTCTGAAATTATATAATTAAATGAGGGTAAAGATAAAAAATTCTTTATTTCAATTACTTGTTAATTTAAAACCATACTGATTTACAGTGTCTTTATAAAAGTGTACTATAGGGGCTTTAAATTGCTCTTCAAAACCTTTAATCTTTCCTACAACCCATTTTCTACTTCTTTCTGGAAGTTGATACAGCCTAATTATAAAGCACATTACTTGCTTTCCTGAAAGTTATTTATACTAAATTTTATAATTTCCTTCTGTCAAATTCAATTAAAAGAAAAAGATCTGTTTTGAACACAGGCCCTAAGCCAATTACATTTTTTTAAAAAGCATGCATTGAGGCTGACTGGGATTTATTTATAAAAAAGGTAGAATAGTAGAGTGGTCATGAGCATGGACTCTGGAGCCAGATTACTTGAGGGCCATGTACTAGCTGTGTGATCTTGGTAAGTTACTTACCTGCTCGGAGACACAATTTCCTCATCTGTAAAATGAGAATAATATTACCACCTCCCAAATAAGGTTTTGTGGACTCAGTGAGAACGTAATAGTTGAAATGCAGATCACTTGGAACAGTTTTACATAAACTTTGGCTATGGCTTGTTATGCAAGAAATATATTTCCGTAGCAAACCTCAAAACTGTATTAGATAACATGTGATAGATAAAAGGATGAATTACACATGGATCTTCTTTCAAATATTATATATACACACACACACCCTATAATAAAAGGTAGAAGATAAGTATTAGAAGACAGAGACCAAGTTACATAAAAATCCAGGGAAAGCAACAGTTACTTCCTGTCAATGGTGTCAGGGAGGCCTTTGTGAGGAAGAAGGAATTTCAGCTGGACCTTGAAGATGAGCTATATTTAAATATGTAAATATTGAGGTTAAGGTAGTGGGAATGGCATAAAGAGAGGCAAAAAGGCAAGTGCATAATTTAGTGTAAATTATTCCTTTTAATTGGAGTTAAAGGTCCATGAAGGTGAGTGGTGAGAAGAAAGTTTGTAGCACTAGGTCATGAAGGGATTTCGAGGCCAGGTTAAGCAACAGAGAATTATTTTACAGGAAATGGAAAGCCATTTAAAATTTCTGAGAAGAGGTGTGGCCTAATCAAAACAGAGCTTAATCTCATAGGAAAGTAAACAGATTGGTGGAGAGAATGCTGGAGGCTGGGAGCCTAGTTAGGTAACTATTGGAGCGGTCAAAGTGAGAGGAAGTGGAGGCCGGAGGCAAGGGAATGGCAGAGGAGTGGCTGCCGCAGTGGAAAGAAGGGGCTGGACACAAAAATATTATAGAGACAGAATCTACAGTGGTACCCACGAGTCAGAAAACAATGAGAAACTTTAAAATTATCCAGATATGGGAACTTCATCAATGGAGATTCCAATTCAGTGAGTCTGTAGAGGGAGTCATCAAAGCATGATTTTTCAAAGTGTGATTCTGATGATCAGTTTTGACAACTGCTGGCCTGAAAGTCTATGACTATGAAGTAAAAGAAATTACACTGGCTTCAAGGTTAGGAAAAGAAGTGACAAGAGATTTTCACATATTGAGGTATATGGGGTAATTATTCAGGTTCAAAACTGATTCAGTTTGAACTAAAAAGCCTGACTTACGGCCTATCAAACATATATTGTACACTGAAGGAAAGAACACACTCTCTTAAAACAAGAACGCATACTTCCCCTCCCATGCCCTATTGGCCAGGCCAGATCAGTTCTTTTCCTGACATCAGGGTCCTGTTGACCTGCTAATTTGCAACTAAGTACCTCTTTGAAACTTTGATGAAAATGTACCCTGATGTGTTTAATGTATGTTCTTAGTTCTAAAGATATAAGACTGTACTGAAAAGCATGCTTCTCTGGAACCCTTTGTAAGGCCTTTCTGGGTTCTAATCCTCATTCTGGTTCAAGTAAAACTCACTTTACTTCTCTTATCTATAGAAGGGTTATTGGTTATTTTGCATTGACATAATAAAAGGATTAAGAAGAAGAAGAGAAGGAAGGGGAGAAAGAATAACACAGAGATCAGAGCAACTGAGGCAGGCAGAGGAGCAAAGTTGATGACAATTGTTATACTTCCTAAGGACAAGATACTATTCTCAGGAAGAGACAGAGAAGAAGTTGGGAAGAAAAGTAGGGCTCAAGTTGATGGATTTGAAAATTACCACTACGATACGAAAAAGGCAAAGGCAATCCCTGACAAACACACATACTCCAGAATTATGAATAACAAGAATGAGGCATGGCCTGGGATTTGGCAGGAAAATAAAAAGAAGAGAGTATCATGAAAACCAAGGGAGACAGACTATTCAAGCAAGTCCTGATTTATCTATCAGTACTGATTTGGGAAGAGTTTAAGGATAAGGAGATGAGAAGAGAGGTCAGCAGATTTGGTGTCCAGGGTTACAGGCGATGAAAGACAGAATAAGCAAGGTACTCTCAAGGCTTGGCAGGGGACAGAAGGTGAGGAGTATAGACAGGTAGCTCCTGGGGACTACTCTTCAAGAAGTCTGTTGGTGAAGGAGAGAGCCAGGGAAGTAACTTGATGGGGCAGCAGCATTATGAACAAGCTCTTTCAGGCAGCGAAAAATGATGCATGTTTTTAGATGGAGAGGAAAGACCCAGAAGAGAGAGAGATTTAAGACGTAAGGCAACTGTGGAAAATTTAATGAAACAGGTTCCAAGAGAAGGGAAAATAGATGAAGGGCATAATGGGGAGGGTTGGCTTTGGTAAGAATGAGTTATTTATGTCCTTAGCTAAAATGGGAGGAACAGCAGCGAAGAAGTGACAAGAGATTTTCACATATTGAGGTATTTGGGGTAACTACTGGGGTTCAAAACTGATTCGGCCTGAACTAAAAAAGCCTGACTTATGGCCTATCAAACATACGTTGTACACCGCTTTAACCACCGAAGGAAAGAATACACTCTCCTAAGAATGCATACTTCCCCTCCTACTCCTCATTGGTAACGCCAGTATTAGTCCCTTTTCTGACATCAGAGTCCTGTTGATCTGCTAATTTGCAAGTGAATACTTCTTTGAAACCTTGATGAATATGTATCCTGGGCGTGTTTAATGTATGTTCTTTGTTCTAAACAGGTATAAGACTGTACTGAAAACCATGCTTCTCCCGAACACTTTTTTTCCTTTCTGGAAAGGCCTTCCCAGATCATAATCCTCAGTTTGGCTCAAGTAAAACTCACCTTATCTCTCCTATCTACAGTGGTTACTGGTTATTTTGGTTGACAGAAGGGAGACAACAAACATAAATGATCAGATAAAAATAAGGAAAGTTGAGTGAGATAACATCATGTTGTTTTCATATCTTGTATAGAGGGTGAGAACAGAAGGTATTAAGCACAAAACTTAAGGGCAGTGGAATCTATTTCAAAGATGACTTAAGAACCAATTCAAGATAATCCAAAGGATATCTGAGAAGCAGAGATGGCCCAGTTAAGGTTACTTAGAATAAATTACAGTAGTATCTATTACAGAGTAGCACTAATTGGCTGGAAAAAGAAAAGTGTGTGGCATAGACTGGACTGTGTGATTGGCCAAACTGCCCAAGGAGGGAGCCAAGTTGGTGAGGAAATCAAGAGAGCTAGTGAAAATATCGTTGGAATGTCCAATCACAGAGTGGAGGGATGGGAGGTCACAGTGAGGATAAAGAACCAGTAGGAGTGAGGAACTGGGAGAGGGGGCAGAGAGATGTTGTGTTCAGAGAGAGATGTGGAAAGGGAAATTGTGACCCAGGAAGGGAGGATATCATGAAAAATGGTAATCACAGTAACATGGGTAGGAAAAGGGTGGCGGAAGCAAAAAGCACAGATGTAAAAATAGGAAAAATTATTAAGCAGGGACATAGTGACCTTGAATTGCAGGAAGGAACACAAATATTTTTGACATCCTATTAGTTGGAAGGAATGGCCTCTTGCAACTGGTTGTAAGGAAAGTGATCTTTTATGAGGCAGACCATTTCAGTTAGGATAAGGCAACTGAAAGAGCCCTTTTGTGAAAGGATCAGACCAAATTTGCTACTCCCTTCTGGTCCAATGAAATTCAAACTTCACCTTTGATCTGGCGTTCTTCTGAAAAGAAACAACTTATTATAAAAATGCCCATTTTCCTCTATTCAACTTTCTGAGGTTTTTTTTTTGGAAGATTAGCCTTGAGCTAACTTCTGCTGCCAATCCTCCTCTTTTTGCTGAGGAAGATTGGCCCTGAGCTAACATCTGTGCCCACTTTCCTCTATTTTATATGTGGGACACCTGCCACAGCATGGCTTGATAAACAGAGCATAGGCCTGCACCTGGGATCAGCGAACCCTGGGCCGTGAAGCAAAGCACACGAACCTAACCGTTACACCACTGTGCCAGCCTCCAATTTTCTGTTTTTTAATATGTAAACTACTAAGTATGGTGTTATGGTCACAGGCATTGTGTCAATTACATATTTTTAAAGAAATTTATGATGAAATCGCAAATTCTCCAGATTACTTGCTCCCACTTCCTACTTCTCTTGTCCTAGCAACCCTATTTTTCTTTATTTCTGGATCTTCTCTCTAATATTGTACCACTTGATTAAAGTGTTGACTAAAACAAACTATTATTTTGTGACTATATATTTCTAAAGAACTGTGTAGGCACCGAATCATATTTCTAAATAATGAGAATGGCAATAAATAATACATGGAAAAGTTGCAAATCAAGAATGGAATTTACACCTAAGAACTTGGGGTTCGGCTGATTAGAGAGTTTGGTGTATTACAGGATCACCATGTTGACACCAATTGAGGTGGTTCATATACCAGGGCAAGGGGGAAAATAGAGCTTTCAATGCCATAAATATTCCAAGATAAAACAGCCTTGAAAAGCTGATTTTTCTGCTCTCTAATAGAGTTTTATATACATTCTTTGGCAATGGTCTGAATACAGTCACATGCTGCATAATGGTATTTTTAATCAACGATGGACCACATATACTATGGTGGTCCCATAAGATGAGTACCATATAGGCTAGGTGTGTTGTAGGCTGTACCATCTAGGTTTGCGTAAGTACACTCTGTGATGTTCACAATGATGAAATCGCCTAATGATGCATTTCTCAGAACAAATCCCTGTTGTTAAGTGATGCATGACTGTACAAATTTTAGAGAGACATACTAAAAAAAATCAGAAATTGTATTTTCATCAGCCAAGAGTTGAACAGAAGACTTTAGTCATCCGTTAAAAAAAAATGAATGTGCTCTTAGATCAAAGCTGTAAACATGAATAACTGTTTTATGTACCCTTCAAAGGAGTAGAAAGTAAGGCCTCATTGGTAATTTTTCCAGGATAAATAAAGAAGGACTTCGGGGGGCAGGGGGGAAGTCCTTTAAAAGAGTGGAATAGGCCAGGAAAATTAAAATTTAAACTTTCTATTAATTTGGAGAAAAACTGCCAGGAAATATATGGGAAACTCACTTAACCTATATACAAAAATTGTAACCATTGAGAAAGTTTCATTGATTCTCTGGGTCAAACTGACACATGGCAATCGTACACATATATCAAAAAAGATGCCAACCACACTGAAGGCCAAAGTCTGAGCAATGCACCTGAGCAACAATGCTGCTGTGATGTTCTCAGACACTGGCTTTAAACGTATACCATGCTGACCATTATCTTCCACCAACATCCTACTGAAGTCTACTCATGATGGATATCAAGATGGAAATTACTTTCCACTCCTTTCCCTCTCCTTCTTGACCACCATAAATGATGAACTCAGCAAGTGAGAGTGAATTCAGTTGGTTAAGTCTACACTTAGCAGAAATCATGTCACTTTTAGTCAATAGCACTAGTTCAAAATGGCTGGAGCATACAGAGAGTTTCGTGGAGAAGTAGTGGAATTTTACTTTTATCCTACAGTCTAAGGATCGCTACTGCATGATTTTAATGATGGGACAACTTCACCTTTTGGATGGTTCAGTGTGGAATGGGGACAGACAAGAATCAAGGAGTATCAATCTCAAGACAGTTGCAATGGTCTAGGTATGAGATGATGGGAGATATAACCCAGGTGCTATGGACTGAATTGTGTCCCTGCAAAATTCATACATTGAAGCCCCAATACGCGATGCAATGATATTTGAAGAGGGGCACTTAGAGAGGTTATTAAGCTACGAGAGTGGAACCCTCATGATGGCATTAGTGCCCTTATAAGAAGAGACATGAGAGAACTAACTCTCCTTCCTTCTCCCTGTCTCTAGCACGTGAGGACACAGCAAGAAGATGGCCATCTACAAGCCAGGAAGAGGGCTCTTACTAGCAACCACATTGGTCAACACCCAGACTGTGGGACTTCTCAGTCTCCAGAACTGTGAGGAATAAACTTCAGCTGTTTAAGCCACCCAGTCTATGGTGTTTCGTTATGGCAGCTCTAGCTGATTAATATACTGGGCATAATCATGAAGAAAGAGGAAGCCATATTTGAGAGACATTTAGGACGTGTACAGGACAAAGGAGTTACATATCTGACTGTATTCTGCACCAATTACATAATGAAAGAGTTGTTATGCTAATAAAAATACCAACACATATTGACTGCTTAATATGTTCCAGAGTGTATTAAAAACTTTATATAAATGGACACTTAATCCTTCAAACAGCTCTATAAAGTTAAGCATTATCATTATGCCTTCACTACATATGAGAACACTGAGGACAACCAGGCATGTTTCAGAACCATACAGAGGGGGCATTATTTCCTAGAAATCAGAAGATGAAGGGCTAATTTGCCAGACCAGATCACTTCAAATTCTTCCTGGGGAATGGGGTCTAATAATTACTTTTATTGAATTAGAGTTCTCTAGGTTTAACTTCATGTTTACGTGTTATTTTTCTAACTGAAAGTTTGGATAACAAAATGGTTAAGTGGTGACATATTGGTGTTAGCAGTAATGGCAGCTGTGGAGAGCTTGAGTGTCACCTGTGTTTCTAATTCCAACTAATTGGACACTTTCCTAAGCCTCTCATTTCCTTGATCTTCTTGTCTGACTACAGGAATAATAACATTTGCTTCACAAACTTCTTATAAAAATTGAGATAATGTATACAAAATGCTTAGCACATTGTCTGTCATATGGTGAGTCTTAATTGGTAGTGGTGATGATGATAATGACTATGACCATCAAGGCCAAGTCAATTCACACCTGTCACTTATCTGCAATCCAGCCTTTCACTCTTTCTTCCAACCCTACCATATGCATGCTCTGTGCTCTCTGTCCACCTAGAAAACAAATGTAAATTAAGTTTAACAGTTTAGTACTGAAATAGTTTGAATAGAGAACTACCCTGTCCTCCTCAGGATTCAAATGAGACCAGGTAAAAGGCAGTTCACTGAGATAAAGATAGTCAGGAAACTTGAGTTCTAGAAAACCCCAGCTCTGCCACAAATTATCAGTCCCTTTTCTTCTTTGGTTATGTGTGTAAATTGGGAGTTTGAACAGAAATTTAAGCTTTCTCTCAACTCTATGATTTTATTTTTTACTTTTTATCCTGATGTGCTAAGCCTTAGGAAACTAACTCCTGATGTCACTGTTCTAGGAATTTTTAATGAGCAATATCAAATCCCAAATATTTTCAAAAACAATAATGAAGAAAACAAACATTGAATGACTACACTCCATCCTTCAGGCTCAAAGATTTCTGATTTGAATCTTTGAAGACTGAGGTCATAGGTACAAATCTAAGCAGAGGATGAAGATCCATAATGTTTCTTTAAATATTTTGGATTTTCCCCACCACTATAGGCAAAATGTGGGAAGACTGAACTGTGCTCATAAGGATTATTCAAGCTCAAGTGGAAGAGATTGTTCATTGTCTATGAGAAGCTCTGGGGTTTTCCTTAGGTCCCTAGGCATTGTTTTTTTATTTTCTTTTCAGAAATGGAACTGAGAGTAGACTACAAACAAGCAGCTTACTGCCAAGGACATGTGAAACCTGTTATATTGGTCATTCTGGATCCTATTCAAGCACGTACTGTTACTAGGTAAGATTACTTTTACTTTGCTTTAGTGTAAGCCTCATTTTGCTTTAGGAAAAAAATCATATTGTACTTTTCCATTTTTACTTATAAACATTTGTGTACATTTCTGCAAGCAATAAAATTTAAAGTGACAATGACATACTTATAATTTTGGTGTGAGAAGAATAATAATAGAATCAGAGTGTCTCAGCTCCTGATTGCTACATAATAAACCACAAAACTTAGTGGTTTAAAATAATTATTTCTCACAATCCTACCATCCGGGCTGGGCAGTTTTTTTGCACTGTGTGGTATCTACTTGGGCTGGAGCCTACAAGAAGGCTTCTTCACTCACATGTCTGGAATCAGAGCTGGGACGTCTGAAATGACTGGAGGCTGGCCAAGCTTGTCTATTCACATGGTCACTCCGCATGACTAGCTTGGGGTTTCTAAATCATGGTGGTCTCAGAGTAATTGGACTTCTTACATGGTGGCTGGCTTCCAAGAGAAAGGAAGCTGAAACTCTAGTCTTCTTAAAGGCTAGATCCATTATGGGACAGTATCACTTCCATCACATTATATTGTTCTAAACAAGTCCAAAGCTAGTCCAGACTTAAAGAGGGGAACTAGACTCCACTGCTTAATGGGAGTAGGAGCACACTCACAAAGGGAGGGACATAATTGACAGCGGCCATCTTTGGGGAACACAACACAGAGTGTATTGCATTTGCCAGAAGTTCTTTCCTTTTCTTCTTTTTCCTTTGGATTTCACTGAGTTTCTTTGAACTCTTTTTGAAATTTTTAAAATGTCAGGATAAAAAAACCTTAACTTTAGGGTGTAAGGGATGATAATTTTGTAATACTCATTATAACAAGTTTTCAATGATTTTCATAATAGCAATAGAATCTAGATTTATATCGTTATTGTTGTTCACTCTAAATATGAAGAAATGGAGCCTGAGAAGAAACGGAAGCATGCATCGTCAAACATGTTTCCAAGGAGAGAAGTGAACATTCCAGTACCAGGAGATCCCAAATACCTCACATTCATGTTATACACAGCTAGCTGGATCAAGCCGCCTTTATATTTTTGTATATAATATTGAAATATATGTGTGGGATTTTTATAAGAAAGGGATTTGTAATCACTTACTTCCTCTTTTTATTCAAGTTAATTTTCCTTCCTTGATCTATGAATCATTCCTCACATAAGAACTGGCTCTTGAATCAAAAAGGAGCCAGTAAATTCTGATGAGCCCAAAAGGAGAGATGAGCTTATCATTGCCAGGGATCAAAACCAAACCCTAAAATTAAGGCTTTGTTTAAAATGCTGTTTGCAATACTGAAATTTAGTTCAGGAAACATAACTTTATCCTGACTCATTCTCACTGTAACACTCACCCCACTGAAGGGAGGAGGAGGCCAGTGAATTTCATTAAGAGCCACTGGCCTTCAAAAATTTGGTTCATAGCAGTCAAGACAGCAGAAGGGCCAAGAACGCCAAGCGGTCATCGCTGTCCCAGGCCACGCTCAGAAAGGGAAGGGACGCCATTTTTGGGAGACTACAGCAGAGTGTATTTTACTACTAGCAGCTCTTCTCTATTCTCCCCTTTCCTTTGGATTTCAATGAGTTTACTTGAACTCTGAAATTGTAGGATATCAGGAGTGAAAAAGTCACTCAAAATATAGAATGTAAAGGGATTGATACCTAGCAGTCATAACAGCATGTAAGTCTTGATATGAAATTGCTCTAGTTGTCAAGCACATCTAACCTGCACAAGAGGGATTAGCTTGGAGAACAGTTCTATAGAAATATGGAAGATTCCAGTCCTAATGAAATGATTGATGCAAGCTCTTCGGTTATTCAAATAGATCTGATGCTGGTGTTAACTAACACCATCTGTCTACCAAACCTACAATTCTAAGGTAAATAAATAATCCTAATCATTCTAGTTATTAAAAACAAAAAATAGCTTGGCTATAAGGAAACTACAAACTGACCTTTCCTTCTCACAATGCATCTTGCCCATTGTTAAAAGCGATTTATAAACAAACAACAAATGCTTGACAATGTTGGACCAAAAATACAAAAATTTAGTGTAATTTGTAAAACTAGGAAATTGTGCTTTGATGAGAAAATTGGATTTACTTTCAACTCTTGATTTATTACTTGAGAATATATTCCTCATCATACTATCTAATATATCCAGAAATGCTCATCCAGTCCAAAAATGCAGGGCAAAATATAACGAACCTACAAACCACTGAAGCGGCCTCAGGAAAAAGGGCTGCTTTTGCATGCTTGGAATTGCAGAGAACTAAGCTGGAGACTAATTAGAAGCACCCCTCTTCTCAGGTATGAAGTGTACACGGGGTGTAAAAAGCGCAGGTTTCCCAGAGGAAAGTGGAGAAGAAGCTGGTACCAGTCTGTGTGCTGCCTTTGAAGCCTATGTTTGCAGAAACCTTAGCTGCATCTGCTTGCACCATGGAATCTGAACTTCTGAGTGGGGTGTGTGCCATATATAACAATAAGAGAAGCAAAGAAAAGGCACTCATTATCCAGTTTTTCAAAAAGATAGACATGGGAACTTGCAAAATGTACTAACGTACTAGAATTTTCAGCATTCTCCCACCTCTCTCTCTTTTTTTTACAATGTAGATATTTATTTTATGTGTAGATGTGTTAATTTTTAAATTTTTTCTTTAATTCTGGAAAATTCTCAACCATTATTATCTCGTGACATCTTGCTTTTTCTCCAGTCGCTGCCTTCTTTTCTTCTGGCGGTCTAGTCTTATACCTCTTAGCTCCGTTTTCATAGTTCTCTTTTTCGTATGTTTCCTTGGTGAATTCCTCAATTCTACCTTCAGACTCTAATTCATTAACTTCCTCTTCTGTGTCTCATCTAGAGTTTATCTCAAATATTAAGATATTTTAAGATTTCAACTAGTATAATTTTCATGGCCAAGATTTCTGAAAATTATTTCATTTTCATATTTGTCTTTTTAAATTTTATTTGTTTATGTCTATTTTTGTTTTTTATTTATAAGTGCTTTTAGTGGCTATATATTCCTTTAGAGCAGGGATCAGATGTCAATTTTTTTTCTGTAAAGGGCCAGATATTAAACAGGTTGTGCAGACCACGTGGTCTCTGTTGTAATGATATATTCTCAACTCTGCATTGTGAAAGCAGCTGTAGAATATATGTAAACAAATGGGTATGGCTGGGTTCCAAAAAAAACTTTACTTAAAAAACAAGTCACTGCAGCCACTTTGGAAAACAGTTTGGTGGTTCCTCCAAATGTTAAACATAAAGCTACCATAGGGCCCAGCAATTCCACTTCTAGGTATATATCCAAGAGAAATGAAAACACAGGTTAAATACAAAAACTTGTATATGAATGTCCATACCATCATTCTTTATAACAGCCAAAAGAGAACACAACTCAAATGTCCACCAACTGATGAATGGATAAGGAAAATGTAGTGTATCCATACAGTGGAATATTATTTGGCAATAAAAAGGAACTCAGCAGTGATACGTGATATAATAGAGATAAACTTTGGAAAACATTATGCTAAGTGAAAGAAGCCAGACAGAAAATACCACATATTCTATGATACCATTATATGAAATATCCCGAATACGCAAATCTATAGAGATAGAAAGTTGATTAGGACTTACCTAGAGCTCAGCGAAGTAGAGAATGGGGAGCGACTGCTAATGGGTATGGGGATTTTTGGGGGATGATAAAAATGTTCTAGAATTAGATTATGGTGATAGTTACACAACTATGCAAATATACTAAAAACCACTAAACTTTACAATTTAAACAGATGAACTTTATGGCATGTAAATTATACCTCAATGAAGCTGTAAAAAATAAGTAGATAAAACGGAGAAACAGGTTAGTGGCAGGTAGGACCGTGGTTTGATGATTCCTGCCTTATAGTTTCGAGGAGTCTAACATACTTGTCAAAGTTATTTATAGTTTATTATATTTTTAAAATTTTTTCTGGATTAAATTCATCTTTTTGATTGCTGACTTTAAAGGCCGTCTTTGTTAGTTTTCTTCCAGTGTTTGAGACTTATATTGCAGCTAATCTTGAGTAGAAAGCATTTGTTTCTTTGCTTATTCTCTCTCTTTCTGTGACTACATTTTTCTGTCTAATGGTTATGTGGTTGCTTCCACTTAGCCCTCCTCTCCAAAGAGGACTGGTTTGACGTCCTGGGCCTCCTGTTTCCATGGTGATGTATGGATGTGGCAGCTACAGTTTGTGAACTCTGGAGAGCTTGGTCCAGATACCTGATGAGATGCTTTATCTGCTTCCTCTTTGGGCTCCCAGAGTCCTATAAGCCAAAGCTCAAGCTATCGTGGCAGCTTTTTTTCAGGCTCCTTTCATTCAGGTGCTACTGCTTCAGTCTACCTGCCTCAGGAGGGACCTTTTAGTTCCCAATTCACAATCACAGCTGTTAAGATACTCCTGCATCCACTGGCTTGTGGATCCATAAAATATCAGGTCCATGGCTTCAGCCCAGCTTATCACTTTGCGTTCCTGCTCTATTTCTAATCCACACAGATGTTCATCTTCTTTTTAGTTGTCTTTTGTTATATCTTGGCTTTAACTGCTATGTATATGGAACAGGGAAGTGGACAAAACATGAATTTATAGTGACATCTTGATTGAATATTTTTCAGGTCAATGCAATGGAATTATAGCAGAAAGATTCAAAGAGAATATCAAATGCTCCTTGGTAGAGTAGACAGACATTTTTTTTTCTAGAAATTTGATTCGAGGTAAGTGTAGCATTTTCAAGTGAAGATGAGTTATAGTAGCTTGCAAATAAAATATAAAATATCAGATCAGAGGTCAGAGCTGAACATCTAGTTCCGGGAATCATAAAAGTCAAGGAAAAACTAACAGTCCTAATAATAACTTTCAAAGGGATATCTACAAACAGATCAATGAGATTAATCCTTTGTTTTCTACTTTTGATGATATAACAGATTCCTCTTCTTCTTAATGTGATATTTACCTTGGGGATCCATTCCTATAAGATTTATGGTACATTGATGATTATTGATTTATTCAAAAAATATTAATTATGCTCCTGCTATCCCATGAGCACTCTACAAGGCCCAGGTGATATAGAGATGAATAATAAATGGTCCTTGCCCTCAAGGAATTCATAAATTACTATGGAAGTCAGCCACACATACCAAAACAAGTCACCATGCCACTGTAAGATAAGAACTATAATGGGTGTAGAGACAAAGTGCTTTGAAGGCATAGATGAGGAATTGAGTAATTCTAATTTGGTGTGGGAAAGAGGCAATTCCAAAGGCTTCAAGAAAAGGTAGCATATTGGGAGCTTCCAGAATTTTTATAAAAGGGTGAGCAGTATCTTGTTGGAAGGGGGCTCTAGGGGAATTAACTCGTGTTTATCCAGGATACCATTTTTACTTAGGTTATGGGTTTACTCGGACAGCTTTGGGGAGCTAATGAAGATTATGGGAGGGTGTGACCCCCTTCTACTTCTGTCCACAGTTTCCCACTTTACTTACCAAACTCATGGGTTTTATTAACTAATGATGAGAAGTTCAAAGTAGAGGACTCTTTATATGAGCAAAGATGACAGTATCAGGTAATTTTAGGAAAGAGTAGATAGATGGTATGGTCAGAATGCAGGAAAAATATTAACCAACCTGGGGATAAAAAGATGGCCCAGGGGTGGACTGTGGAGACTCTTGTATTATAGGCTAAAGAGACTGTACTTTTGGGCAACGAGAGAGACCTTGAATGACGGTAATGCTGGAGAGTGAGGGGAACTATGTAACAATTTTGAAATACAGACATCTGAGAAAATGAAATGGAAAGGAAAAAGACTAGAACTGGTAACCAATCAGGAGAATACTCTTATTTTCCTGACTACTAGATTGAATTGTCACAGGAATAGGGAGTTAGAAATATCATAAATAATTTTGTTCAATTGACAAACTACAATAAAGCAATGCTTTACTAACATTTCATTGCAAGGGAGGTTTCCCTAATTGAGATACAAGTGTGCTGGAGTTTTAGCATTATGTTCAATGCTTGAGTGCAATGTTTTTCAGATAATCTGAGTACTGTTCATCTACCGTATCCATGATGGATCACATCCAAAAATGCATGGGGTGATTTAGTCATGAAAAGGATTAACTCATTAGGTGAGGCCCTTATCACTATTGAAAACATGCAAACATTGGCACTTTTATATTACATAGAAAACAAATGTTCATTTCGGGAAAGAAACAAACCCTCCCTTCAAAAGAGAATATGCATTTTCATAGAATGAATCCCAAGTTGAATAAATGCATAGCTTCTGGATAAATGCTATGTCCCATGAAAAAGTAGGATTTCTACATTAAATATTGCTTTTTATTATAGAAAAGTTTAAGATTAATCATAACCTTACATAATACTTCTGCCCATACAGTGATTATAGGCTAGATGAGAGAGAATAGAGAGGAGCTGGTTAGAAACAGCTATCCTGCAAACTACTCCACAAAGTAACACAAGAGTCTTCTCTTTACACCATGAGGAAAATCTTTTGCATCTTCCCTGATCCAGTTCAGGAGCTAGAAGGCTTTTCCTACATTAGGGTGACTCCTTTCATTATCCTGTAAATGGCAATACCTATCGAGCTCCTAATAATAATGTATTAGATGCTATTCTAGGGACTTCATATATGGTATCTTGCTTAAACTCTGAAAAATGCTTAAAATGTGAAGAATTCCTCTCGATCATTTGGCTTCATATTTGTAAAAGCTTAGAAAAGAGGAGACTCCTCTTCATTGGCCCAAGAGGGATGTCCCACCCCCAGAGCTCGTAAGATTCTTCCTAATATCCCAGTCATTCATATCATTTTAGAGTTTTCTGTAGGTTTGTGTGTGGTTATCGTTCCTGGTTAAGAAAACTCCTAAGAGACTCTAATCTAACAACAAAAAAAGAATCAGATCATAAAAACCTGTGCAAAGTATGATTCAAAGGGAAAAAATGAGCTGCAGTTAAAGCCAATTTGAGCTGGAAAGACTTGCATGCTTAAGTAACCAGACATGTGTAGCCACTTATGAAGCTGTCTGATCACATATGTTTTTAAATGTCTGTCAGCACAATCAGAATCCACATGCAAAATACAGCACTCATGAGCATTACGGAGGTTCATTTGTGATGAAGTCTCAGAATCTGCAAAAATGAACAGATTTCACAGGTTGAACCCAGGTTATTGTTGCTTAGATTGAAGGAAGCTTTGGGGAGCAGCTCCCAAAGGCTGTGACTACTCTTCTTGGACATTAATATCTTAAGGATACAGTTGGAACCAACAATAAAACCAATGGAGTCCTGAAAAAAGAGAGATGTCAGGAAGTACGAAGCAGCAGGAGAAAATGGAGAGCTTAACTAACGGCTTCAGAGCTGAAAGCTGAGTCTAACTTCACTCTTTTTTTTTTGATAAAAATATTCAGTGACATTTCCCCTCCCATAAAAAGTTCCCATCTCCAAAGTGCAAATACTGTTCCTTCCAGACCTGCGGCATTTGTTCTTCCTCTGAAGATGTCATCATACGCTTTCCACTGCGGCTTCACCTGGTAGGCATGGATGAACACCACGAACACCACCACGAGGCACATTAAAGGAACAAGGGCCGCAGTGAAGAGAGCTGCATAGATGTTTGGAATGAAGCACCTGGAAGAGAAAAGAGACAATTCAGACAACTTCAACACACACATCTCTAAATTCAGAACGTAGTACATCACCACTTTATACCAGATCTTTGTATCTAAATGTTGGCAAAAGCAAATTTTTGCTTTGCCAGATTGAAGTTTTGTTGTAGAGGCTACATGATGAAATCTAACCCACTGCTTCACAAAGTAGGCTCCATGGAATATGCATCTCCTGAGATGCTCAGAAAACTTCACAGAAAGTTATGGCCAAATAAATTTGAGAAATGCACACTTGCTTTTGCAGCTCCATCTTTTTGGCGTAATGAGACCAAGCTCTCACTGGGGATTGCATGAAAGAAGGTATTATTTAAAGGCAAATTTGAGGATTCCCAGGGCTCAACTCTGTCTTCTCCGCAATCTCATTTTTTGAGTGAATGACAGTTTTGTCATTCCTAAGCCATACATTTCCCCAAGAGCCATTTATTCTCTTGAAAATGAAGACAATTTTCCACTTAGAGGCTATACTGTACAAGTGTACCTATTATTACTGGAGTTTATTTAGAACAATGAAGTCCAAAGCAAACAAATTATTTATTTTGGTAAAACTGAAATTCCATGGAAAATGGTTTTAGAGATGTAACTGGAAATTTTTACTCATGGGTCATAAAATCCTCTTGTTGTTTACAAAAAATCTTTCACAAATCTCAGAATGGAGGACTGTTAAATAGGTTCTCAATATCTAAAACCGTGCTTTTGAGGTATTCTTATAAAGGACACACCTCCTACAACTTATAAGACTAAATTTTTTAATTACAAGAAATCTTAATAGTAAGGAATTTCTCTTTTCAAATATGTTTTCCCAACTTTTCCATTTTTTAATACTTAACATTGTAAACCTAGGTTATAATGTCATAAATACAATCATGGATTCTGAAGAAAAGGAAAAAAATTAAACCTGTTTAGAAGGAAAACTCAAAATCCAAAATATAGGTAAATCAGGGGAAATACCTATTCTTGCAACTTTGGAAAATAGAGCCTCAAATTTACATTTAAAGACACCATTATTAAAGACCTGACTCAGATATTATTTCTAATTAACATGATCTGTTAAATGTATTCCTTATGTAAACAAGACACATTTCAATAGATATTTCAACAGACATTCTGCATAGACATGTCAGAATGATGAATTTCCTGGCTTTTAGAATTTAATTTGGACAGCACGAAACCTGACTCCTTCTCTGTACACTCATCTGTACACCACAGACCTGTATCTTCCAGGTAAAAGGCATCTGATTAAATAAAACAGCAAATATTAATGGCTCTGATCACAAATATATTTCCACACTAAAAATAGTGGTCACGTTGGCTACTCATTTTTATGTACATTGGCTTTAAATGATTTTACTGTTTTCATCGGAATTATGGATTCATTGCCGTAGACTGGCCTAAAGGTGCTTAGACAAACACAGACACTGACGAAGGAACTCACACAGGCTTCACTGATTTATTTTTACCTTGAAAAATGTTGTCACAAATCAATTTCAGGCTGTAAAATGGGGATAATTACTGAATCTATTGTGCACTGCTCTGGGAATAAACACTCCGGACAGAGTGTCAGGGAATAGCTTTGACTCTCCAACATCTGCACTTTCCAGTGGCTGACCATGTTTGGTTCTCACCTCTCTATTTGATGCACTTTCCTAAAAACTTTCCTTTACTTTAGAGGACAACATTTGAAAGCAGAACCCCAATGAATGGCATATCACCCTGGTTAAAAACTAAACTGGGCAAAGTGAACCTCTGGGAGTTTAGAAGTAACCAGGAGCAGCACTTGGGAAGAGAAAGGAATTTCCCAAGATACACAGCTCTTAAAAATCTCCTTTGCAAGTCTCCCTACATGTAGGATGCTGGCCCAATCTTCCAGAGAAACGGGCAGTAAAATTATCCAATCCTGAAGTGACCCCTTCATCCCTCATTTCTTCAGAACCCACAAGAAATGGCCTCTCATAAGTACCGGGCTGCTGGGAGTGCCCTAAGATTGTCCCCCACAGAGACAAAATGGGGTCAGATCATTAACGTGGAGGGCTTTGGCCCCACAGTTGGTGGCCCTCCTGCCCTCCCCTCGCCCACTCCTGTCCAGCTCTGTGCGACTCCATCCCAGGCTCCCTCCAACACTGCACTTGTGTGCTACCTCTTTTAGGGATGAGGGGGTCAGACAACTCTTCTTAAAGAGTATCATTTGCAAATGAGGCAGGGCTAAAAGGGTAACCCACAAGCACAGACAGCAGTCAGGGCCCCACTCATGTGATCCCGTCCATGGAAAGTAGGTGGAGCAGGCTACGTCACTCCACATCCCCAAATTATATCTCCTATACTAACACCTTCTTGTTTTAAATTCTCCTCACTTAACTCTCCTTGAAAGCTAATAGGTATCATTCTAATTTTCTGATCAATATCATCTGAATGGGATTTCCACTGGAGTAGAATAAAACTTCCGACACATACTTAAAGATGTCCAAGATAAGTGAATTATATCCTCCCTTAAAAGAAAAAAAACAAAACAAGCCTCACCAACCAGAATTTCCTTCAGTCCAGCCAAATACAATGTACAGTACATCCAGGTAGTTTGAGGATGAGATCACATGAAAGTGATGGGGGAGTTAGGAAACGACTATCACGTTAGAAACAGTTTCTGAAATAAGTCTGGTGATACAGTCTTGGAAAAAATGAATGTAATGTAAGAAATGAGCAGACTGACTGCTAGGCACACATGAGGTCTGTGGAAGCAGTCGATTAACGTGCTGGCAGCTATTGCTTCAAGAACAGATCTGGCAGTTCCGAGAAAATGAGACAAAAGCCATTTGGATTTATAATTCCAGCTCATCCAGCTTCAAAGCATTCCAGTGACCCTTCCCTCTTTTGGTGCTGAATGCTCTTTTGGGTTCTTACAATCAAATGACTAACTTTTGCTATTCCCTTTTACTTTGATGGCCAAATTTTCGTTCTTATCATAACCCACAGACTATCCTAATTTATTTAAAAAAATTTGTCAGAACTTCATCCTTTTCTTATTTTCTGCCCGAGGAAACAAGAAGATGCTGTTTCATTACCTTCAGTTTTTCCTCTTCCAAGCGTACCCTTGGAATGTTCACAACGGCTTATGTCACTTTATAACTTTGTAAGATTATTACCTCCCCTAGGTAGCACTTTATACTTATTGAAGTGTTTTTACTTGCATTACCTAACTTGATTAAAAAATTTATGTGGTTGGCATGGGGGTATTTCAGTTTCTTTAGTTCTGTATGAAATCAGCATAAGAAGGAGCTCAGAAGCAAAGGAATCCAGAAGAGACATAAGCTCTACTTATAACAGCTGAAAATATCAGGAGGGACACTGGGAACTCCTTGTACGTGAGACTGTGATTTGAGTCCACTTAAACTATATTTTAAAGAACAAGTTGACCCTGGTGAACTGAAGGACTTGAAGAAAACCAGACAGATGACATCTGGGTTACATCTGGGTTATATAGGTAATGAAAGAATAATAAATGTTTGTTTCCAAGGTCTTCTTTGTAAGTCCTTCTCCTCAATAAGACAATGATAATAGCTGTGATTCACAGGCTCATGGGCCAATCTCCCCGAGATAGGTCTCCTTAAGACTTCTTTAATGATGGCCTCTATATCAATAGCTATATTTGTTGCTTCAGCCAACTTTTTCTTCTTTACATGGAAACTCATGGTGATGCCCTACTTTATCTAAAGATAAAGGAGATGGTCTGTTAAGTTTATTCTAGAAATTTACTTAATGTATGATGAATCAAGAATTGTTTATTTATTGCACACTCATTTCTACTTTGTGTAGAAAGTTCATTATATCTGTTTATTGGCCCTATTAGTTGAAGAACACAGATGTTATTCATTATGTAGATGCTTTCCATTTACAAATAAAATCTAAGCCAATATTTATGATTTCAATGTTACTTTCCTTGGATGCCCAATTTACTTTCTTTCCAAAGATGATGTTCTTATCTAACACACATTTTTTATTCACCTGTGAATTTATGTATGTACATATGCATTTATTTCTGTGTGTATGTGTGTATTTCCTGTCCCATCCAAAATGGATGGAAAGGTTTAGAGAATCACTTTAAGAACATGATTTTTTTCTAATGAATAAATTTATGATGACATCAGAGTGAAGAGATAATAATACTTTGGGTTTAATCAGCTGCATGGTAGGAAAATACATTCTTCTTTCTGTCCTTCTGTTGTAGTGCATACAGAGGTTTTCACACCCAGGAAAATCAGCTGAATTCTAAAAATGCATTTTCCTTTAAGTTTAAACCTTAAACAAGAACAATATTAAGATTAAATTGCAGATAAGCTCTAAAAAGTGAAATCTCACATTAGGATAATGTATAGACTTAGAGAGGAAGGGGAGGAACAAAGTATTTTCCTAAACTGAATCAGCTGGATAATGACAACTATCTTAAATATAAGTGCTATTCCTACTTCTACCACCACTACTACAATATTACTGGCAACAATCATTTACTATGTAAAAAGCATGAAAATTCAATCCCTACATGCATTATCACACATAAACATCACAACAATCCCATTAGCCTCATTGTACATATGGAAAAACGACCTCTAAATTACATAAGGTCAAATTGCTAGTAGCATAAACAGGCTCATTGCCTTTACTGCTACCCCTAAATTTTAAAATTATCTCCACAATTCTAGTAAAGACATTAGAGTTAGTGGTAAACATGTCAGTGATCTCCTTGAGGACAGGGCCTGTAATATTTTCTTTATACTTCTCCTAGTGCTTTGCATAATCAGACCCTTAAGACATGTTTACTGATTTAACCAATTTTTAGCAGTCTTTGAAAAACACTCACTTAAAAAAAAGTAGGCATAGAAAGTCCTGTATTTCATGTGTTCTGAGTTCAATCATAATCCAAGCAACATTTGAATGTCTATCACACACCAGGCACAGTGCTGGACACGGAAGGGCACATAAAGATGCCTAAGGCACGGTCCTCCCCAATCAAGAGGATTATACTTGCAGTAAGCGCACAGCACTTCAGAATCTAGTCTTCTTTGAAAGTGTTGTTCTTCCATCAGCATCCTCAGCACTATCCGGGAGCTTGTTAAAAATGCAGAATCTCACACCCCAAGACAGAGCTCTTGAAACTGCATTTTAACAAGATCCCCAGGTGTTTCATGTGCACATTGAAAGTTTGAGAAGCACTCTTGTAGCATACTCCTGGGACATAACGTAGCTTAAAGTAATTAACAAATTAACTAATCTTTATATCTCTTTGGCAGTGAAGCCAAGGGACTATGTAACCCCAAGGAGAATCAGACCCAGAGACTTCACAGCATCTGGTGGTCACAGCAGCCTGAAGAACCAGAGTGAAAGACAAGCAGCAGGAAGCAAAAGGGATGGAGAAGAGGATCTGTCACATTTAGAAAGCTGGGACTAGCAACCTGAGCATTGTGACTGCAGAAAAGGAGAGAGCTAATAAACAAAGCAAGAGAGGACACAGCAGATCTGCAGGCTGTCGAAGGAAACGAGAAGGGGAGTGCTGGGCTGTGGGGGGTCTGGATGGGAGGTAAATACTCAGTCCTGCTGTATCTAAACAACCCTTGGAGGAACAAGGTTCCTGCGAGTGTGAGTGCAACAGACATGCTCCACAATTGCTCACACAGCTCAAGGTTTCTGGAAAAGGTGATCCCATGTGCCATGTACCTCTACCCCTACTCAGCCACAGGTCACCCCAGCCACAGATGACAAGCACTGCAATGGATACCTGACCCAAAGACAGCCATTCTTCTGGCTTGTCCCTGACTTCTAACAGTGACTTTGCTCTAAAAGTTGAGCGGAGCCAATCAGCTTCTTGCTCTTGATAATTTGACATGGATAGTTGCCAGTTAGTGGTGGGCACAAGAGCCAATATAAATTCAGGGCAAGCAGCCAGACTGGAGTAAATACACAACGAATATACAGAAGAAATGGACAGAGAGGGGAGGGTTGGGAGGAGTGTTCAGATGCTCACAACAACAAGTGAGAGACTCTGTGGTCCCCGCGAGATGAAGAATGTGGCCTTAGTTTTCAGCATTCTAATTCTAGGTTCTCTGAGGTCCAGCTATACCTCGTTTTCTGCCTTTGAATGTCCATAAGAATGCCTGTGGGGTACACATACTTCTATAACCCCACCCCCTTTACATGAAGTAGCTTTAGCAGGTTTTTACACGCAACTATAATGACCACGGTTAAAAGAGAGGCAGTTAGTGAGTGATAAAGAGAGAAAGGGGAATGAATGCACAATTAGTCTTTAAAACAGTGTCGCTCCTGAAGATGTAGAGGGACATCACTGCCATGTCTACCAGTTTTAGAGCTCCTTCTATACCATGGTTATGTTGCTGTCTAACTCTATGCATTGACAACTGTTTCAGAAGAAGCCAACGGACCAAAGAACAAGAATGAGACTCACCTTTTAGTACCTAAAATGTGCCCATATGCTTATATTAGTTGAAAAGATTGAGCAAAGAAAAATAATGACGTATCAGAGAAATATTGTTTCATCCACTTTAAAAAGAGCAGATATTTTAATTCACTGAATATTAAGCTGTCTAAAATTTTGAGGTACTCAGATACACTCCATAAACTAAAATACAGGCTTGTATTGTATATAATTAGCTCTCATTGAATGAGACAGTTGCCCACATCCCTGGCTCATTACAAAGGTAAAATATATTTATACATAAATTCCAAAGATAAATAGTGGAATCAAAGTATGAACACATTAGAGATAATTGAGGAAAACAGTCTGAAAATTATGATATCCCAAATGACCTTTCCGCCCCCCTCACTTTTTCCAGGAAACTCAAGTCTGAGCAGTCTGTTGCCGGAACAAGTTGACAATACTGTTGAAGTCTGTCTATTGGTCAGTGTCTGCCAACTTTGCTCCAGGTAGGTTCCAATGAATCAAGCCTCTTCAGAATTTAATTGGAATAAGGTCAGGCTGACTTGTTATTTTTGCATGTACTAATACTCTATGTTCCCACAAAACAAAATTGTTTGGTACTGGAAAATGTCATTGCCCTAGAGCGTTCAAAGGTGTCCTGCCCTTACCTCTTGCTCATCAAGCCTCTGAATGGATGGCTAAAAAGTTTTTTTCTGAATAATCATATCAACCTCTTGAATCTGGAGATAGTAAAATTATAGGTTTTTATAATTTTATAAAAAATAGATTTACAGAGATGACCACAAGAATACAAGATTAATGTCCAAAAAATGTTTATCTTTTTGTGCCCCCCTCTCTACCCCATCTAACTTCAGGATTTCACATGGACAACAATCCTCAGAGTATGACCACTGATAGGAAACAGCTTCAGGTGAGGCGAATCCCTCATCACACAGGCAGGATGCAGTACTTTCTGATCTGAGGTTAATGTCAGAGATGCAATTAATGTTGGAAATACAATTTTTATTTTTTGTGCTTTCAATCTGAGTTTATTTCAATAAACTCAAAGCCTTTAGGAACAGCATAGAAGAAACTGGGGGCCATGTGTCATGTTAGCATCAATGTTGCTTCCTTTTCCTGATGAAGCCTTTGTAGGCTTTGAAGCTTCCTCCCCAAATACTCTTCCAATCCTCCTGTACATACTTCATTTATAGCCCATGAGAAATACGAAAAAGGTAGAAGACAAGAATGTAGTTGTGGGCCACTCTGTTAATGATGAAGATGTTTCAAGTGATAAACAATCCTGACGGCAATGGTGATGATTTCTTCAAGGGGCAAAAATCATTTGGTAGAAGGATAATCCAACTTTTAATTATTGACCCCATTTTACTGAACAGTAGTCATATTAGGCTGTCCTGGAGATTAGGCCCACAGATTCCTCTGGCTTTATGTGAAAGTTGCAAATGCTCTAAGAAAAAACTTCTAGAGTGTTCCCTGCAGGAGTGAATGCTCAGTCATATCCACATCTTGTATCACCTGTAGTGACATTAACATTTACAGCACACTGCAATAACTGATGTTTCTAAATGATGACTTAAAATCCTTAAGAAATTGTTAAAGTTAGCCATCCTCTGTTTAAAATACACTATACAATTCCTTGTGCTATTAGTAAAATTATAATCTTAAAATGCTAGAAATAACAGGACTACCATTTAACTATTGAGAAAACAAGGGTAAAGTGAGTAAATGAGGTGACACGTCAAACATTTTAAGGTCATTATCTCAAGTCGTAGATAACATAGTTGTGTCTCAACTCCAAAACTCAGTTCTGTTGCTGAGCCAGTTTCAATTCTGATATTCCAAATTTTGGGGGGGGGGAGGGTGAGGAAGATTGGCCTTGAGCCAACATCTGTGCCAATCTTCCTCTATTTCATGTGGGATGCCACCACAGCATGGCTTGACGAGTGATGCTAGGTCTGCACCCAGGATCTGAACCTGTGAACCCTGGGCCGCCGAAGTGAAGCATGTGAACTTAACCGCTATGCCACTGGGCTGGCCCCCTGAATTTTTTATTAAACAAGTATTTAAGGATGTTGGTCTTCAGGGTAATGGATTCGCACATCAATGATGTGTTTTAAGGTATCTAAATACCCTTAATATGTTCATACTAGGTAGTTGCTGGGTTGGTCTATGATGTCACTGTTAATTAATATTTATTGAGTATTTTTATATGCCCTGCGATGTTGCAGTTATAGCTGGAAATTTAAGAAATATAAAAGGCATAACTCCTTTCCTGAAGGATCTTGGAGCAAGAAAAATACAATGTAGCAAAATGAGAACATTATAAAATCCCATAATACAGTGCCAACATATGAGAGAAATTTAATAAATGTTAAAAAGCTTAAGAAATATGGGTCAAAATACCCAGGAAAATGAGATAGAGGTCATGGATTAATTTCAGAAAAGGAAATTAAAACTGGAAGTAAAGGATATGGAGGCCAAAATTTATCCACTCCATGGGGAAACTCCAGTTTTGATGGGGAAATGACACATTTCCTTTTCCTTGAAGCTTTGAAATCTTAAGGATTAGATCACACAGATGTAGAAACAACATTTTAGAAGCCCTAAGCTAGACACCAGATAGATAGATAAATATAAAGTGATCTCCTTTATGATTTACATAAAGAAGCTTCTTAAAAGAAAATGATGTTGCTATTGAGGGTATATGTGTCGGAGGAAAGAACAGAGTGGGTAGAAGCCTTTTTTGGATTAGGATAACACTGTTTACAAAAAAAATAGAATGTTCTGTTAAGAATGAAGACTCTGAAACCAGACTATTTCGGTCAATCATAGGCATCCCTTTTATTGACTCTGTAACTTGGGGTTGTATTGAATGTCTCCATACCTCAGTTTCCTAAAAAATAAAATGGAGAGAACAACAGCATCTACCCTGAGAGGGTAGTGAGAACTGAATGAGTCAATACACGTAAAGCTCTCGGATCAGAGCCTGGCATGCTGTAGGTACTCAATAAAAGATAGCTACGATTATTATCATCACCTATTACTAAGCCCCAAATCCTCTTATGTATATGCAAGACTTAAGCTGTATTTAAAGAAAAACAAAGATACTAAATAGTAGAGAGGGAGGTGTGAACATCTATCACCCTTCTCTATGTGTCAGGGAAAAGCACTGAACAGTATGAGTTCAAGGAAAGAAAAATCTTTCTACCGGGGTAGGCTGGGAAGACCTCAGGGAAGAGCTGGGGTTGGATACCAGCTTTTTCCCTCTCGAATTCCTTACCAATCAGCAGATGTCTAACGTGATTCAGTCATGCAAATAAGATGATCTGCCCACGTTCACAAGGCTCCACATGAGAGGAAGGAGGAAAACTTTCCCTTTGCTGCTTTTCCCCGTGACTCATGTGTTCCTGCAAAACCAGCTGTTGAAACTTGGTTTCAATTTGAAAAGTCAAGGTAATGAGAAGTCATTTGAAAAAGGGCAGGTAATACTCAAGGAAGTCCAACATAACATGAAGGCGCCACCACAGGCTGGCGACTCGGCCTGGCCCAGAAGTGTCAGCAGCAGTAGACTGAGCGGTTGGTTCAGGATTTGAACTGATGGTTTGTAACCTGCTGTACTCCTGTTCCCATCCTCTCTCTTCCCCCAACCCCCAAAGCCTCCATGGAGAGGGCAAAAAGGGTGCTGGAGGGAAAAGGCCAATTAGCTGATGGTTTTCTAGAAAAGGGAGTTTCCAGCCTCTCAGAAGCCTGGATTCTGGATGGAGTGACTGCTGGAGGATTCCCCATGTTGACTATTAGAAAGCAAGGCATTATGAACGTCCCCATCAACCTGAGCTGCCTTCCAGAGGGATAACTGCACTTCTTTCTTTCATTTAAAAATGGTTTTTCTTCATAGAATCTTAGAACTAGAAGGATAGTACAGGTCTTCCCATCCTCCCTCTGGCTTTAGGGGTGAAGAAATCAAGATGCAAGATTTGCCTAAAACTCCTGGGTCAATGCTCTAAATGAGGCTCTGAAGTGTAAGTCAGACTTAACAGAAAATGTTTTCAGGGGCCATATTCAGCTAATAATCTAAAAATCCCTTTTGTAGGAAGTGTCCCTAGTGTTTTATTTTATGCTGCATACGAATTCCTAGGGACTAGGGGACTACTGAATAAATCACAGGATGAAACACAAAACATGCATATTTCTGAATATAATACTTGATAGTAACGATCCAGGCAGCTTAGACCATACTTTTTCCTCCCATGAGATAATTTTTAATGACATCACATATTAAAATTTTTGCAAAATATAAAAATTCATACAAAAGAATAAATTTCATGCATTCATAAGCCCCCCTCCCACTGAGGCCCCTCCCCTCCTCAGAAAAAAAACTGGCTTCAGTTGAATCAATATTTTATCATAAGGAATTTATTTTTGACAACAGGATGTTCCTGTTATTTTCAAGTCCTGTCGTTTCAACAACAGGATTTCAGGGCAGTGCAATGAAATGGGAACAGCAGGGTATTATTAATTTCTGAGCACAATCATGAATGCGTGAGAAAAATCCAAATAGTCCAAAACCTGCCTTAAAAAATTTAAGGCTATCTCCTTCATGAAATTTCTAAATTTCTTCTCATTTAAAAATAAATCATGATCTAATTGGCAGTAAAGATTTTTGGCTGAGGTCCTTAACTTCTTAATTGTAGCCAAACTTCTCATTGGGAGAGCTGGGCCAGCTCATGTCTTCAAAAACTTGCCTTTATTATGGTTTACTAGTTTGCTCTTTTCTTTCTTTCTTCAAATAAAAGCTCCATGTGCCTCAAAATGGAAATAATTTTTAAGACATGCTGAAAATTCAAGAGTGTGATATGTGTGCCATCTGGGAAAGTATCCTGTACTTTCAAATGATAACATCTTACCAAATGTCAGGACTGCTCTTCACGACTCATTTGGAGGCCTAGTCCTCAGGGGTGGGGAGAGGAGGCAGGAGAAATCATCTCTCAATCAAACACTTGCCTGAAGATTCTGCTGCCTGCTTTCAGTAGGAACAGAGACTAATCGAACTGGGTTTGATCATGGGTAGAAATGCATCAAAACCCACTAGTGTCTGGGACATTCTGAATTGAAGACAAGATGACTATGATGATTTCACAAAACAAAGAGTGAGAAAGCGAAGTGCTTACAGCTGAATCACACAGGCCTGGCTTTGAATCTTGGCACTACTATTTAATAGCTATGTGACTATGGGTGAGTGAAGTTACCTCTCTGAGCCTTGGTATCCTTGCTTATAAAATATGCATAAAATCTATTTTTTTCATAAATGTGTTGTGAGAATTAACTGAGATTAATTTGATTAAAGTGCTTAGCACTGTGTCTAGTATGTGGTAAGGATTCAATAAAGGATAGCCATTACCATTCATTTTAGCATGTGAATTGGTTGAATTTGCCGAAACACTGTAAAGCTTACTCATGTACAGAAATTATACACGGCATTCAAGCATTTAACTGTATTCATATTCTGTTTCATATGATACCCAAATATTTGGTTAAGAACACTGATTTTTTGTAACTGCAAGCTTATCCACAAAGTCATTATCACCTCTAATCCAGTGTCTAATACCATTTCTAAGAAAAGCAAGCATTTCCTTGAACACCCACAGCAGTGACCTAATTGCAAAGGCTCTGGGTCAATGTTCAGTCATTTGGAGGCAAGAAAGACATAAAATCTTTAAAAAATGTGTTTCAATCTCCATTTGGTTCTGCCAAGGTAATCCAAAATTGTCTCCACTAAATCCCAGATTTAAATTCATAGAAAGGCGAGGTGTGATTAAATCTTTATGTTGGGCTATAGATTACTTAACTGCTCAAGGACGTGTTTGCCTACAGCTGCTGTTTTGAAGGGTAAGGGAGCACACACCATTGCACCGGCCTCCTCTACCGTGATCCAGCTGTTATCTGCACAGCTATGTTACTGTACCAGGAAGCCACTGTCTTTGGCAGTTGAGGCAGCTTTGCCAAAGGTTCCTATCATGTTATCTCAATATCTGGGTAACAGTAAATAGCATCCTCATGATGGCTTTTCCCCTTTCCTCCTCAGCAAAGAGGTACTGGACTTTCCTTATGCTTCTTTATTATTTCTATAAAATACTCAAGTTTAACTGATATTCTATTAAGTGTTTTAAGTAGCTTACAAAGATGTATACTTTACATAAGATAAAACAAAAATGAGAGGAATGAGGCAAACAAAAAATAAATTAAGGCTGAATCAGGAGTGGGCTACTAAAGTGCTATTTGCTAAAAATGGGCTATATATTCATGCCAGTGTGCTCTCTCGAGGAAATGTTTCAGAGGCACACACACACACACACAATAGTTTAAGGAAAGCACAACTCTTTCCAATATGAAAGTGACATGGTTACTGTGTCATGTAACGACAATGTTCTTGCTCTTCTATTCATGGAAATTCCAAGTATTGACTTTCTCATGACTGCTATTCATTTACTTAACATGAATTTATTAAACAACAGCTATGTGCGTGCTATTTGCTAAGCTCTGGGCATTCAGCGATGAATAATACATGCCTCCTGACCTGGAGAAGATCAGAATCTGGCGTGGAGGAGAGGCCCATGCCAAATCTTAATGCAATGTGTTACGTGTGATAGCACAGCCACCTGGAAAGGGGTGGGAGCTCAAAGGAAGAAGTGAGTTATTGTGTGCAGGGGAGTTGGATGGTGAAATCATATCTGCCTATTAAGAAATGAGAAGAGAATCAAGAAGAACATTTGTTACTTAAGTGACCTGCTAGGAAAATGATTTGGACGGTCGTGGGAGAGCATTACTCCCTTTCCTGGACAATGGCAAAGAAAGGCAATGCTCAAAACTTTCTCAGCTTTGTTTCCTGTTGGTTCAGGAATCATCTGTGCTCTTAAAAAGGGAAGCACGGCTTGAGATTTTCAGGAAGATAACATAATTATGATTAATCTTTGTCCTTCTGGGGCTATAAAACTTTCAAGGCCAAGGATTTGTGTATATGCCCTGATTTGGGGGGAAAAGGGTAGGGACCAGAATTAATAACCACATAGAATTGAAACACAGGCTTGATTGTCCAAAGATATATGAACTGTGTATTTTACTCATTTTAGAAAAAAGTTCCAGAGCGAAAAGGAGACATATCATTTCACAACTCCTTCAATACCGTCTATGTGAAGGATAATTATGGAGGAAAGCTCAAGAGAGCTGCCATCTAAGAATTTCAAAAGAACCCCACACAATCCAGAAATCACAGCTGCATCACGAAGGAGGCAGTTACTGAACTAGTGATCTCTTCTCAGGACCCCTCATCCTGATGAAAATGACAAGATATGATGCATTGGATCGAAGCTGAGTGGAGGTGGCTTGGGAAGTGAAGTAGAGGCAAAATAATTCACCACCCCTCGAAAAATTCCACTTTTCGTTATTGGCCTGAAACTAATCAAAACTTAACAACTGAAGAAAGCACTAACATTGGACAAAGGTAGCAAACTGAAGAACGCTGAAGCAGCAATATTTCTGGACAGAGAAGAGCCCTTTGATATTGCTTTCCCCCTATGTTTTCAACGTAAATTTGTTCTTTATTGATAAATAAACATTCTTCCTAAACTACAACTGGAATGTGACAAAGACATCTTCAACGAGACACAAGATATTTAAAATGCTGGGTGTAAAAGCTAGACTCTCCTGATAGACCAAGAGCAGCATGGCCATCAGCTTATAGACACCTTGTACAGAAATATGGCGGAGCTTCTCTAGCATTTCAACGCCATCAACAAAACAGAGCACAAAACACTACAATCCACACAATAAATGCGACTACAATGCAATTTTGGAAAATTAGATTCTAAGATGCATCTTTTTGAGGAGAAAGGTTCAAGAAAATAGAGAGGCTATCAGGCTACCGCAGACGCTAAAATCGGATATCGTCTTCTTCTTTGTAACTCCCTTTCTTGAATCTTCCTAAAAACTCACTCCAGAGACCCTGCTGTGAACACTCACATTTGCTTTATGTTCCAAGTGGAGCACTGTCTCTGGTCTTCCTTGAGATTAATTAAAAAAAAAAACAACAAAAAAACCAAAGCCAGAAAGTTTGTTCTATAGTTTAGACATAATCATTATCAAAAAACAGTCCCAAGATACTGGTCAAATGAAGACACTAGTAGTTCTCAGTATATGGCTAGATATAATGTTTGGGATATTCTTCCATCTTTTATACAAAAGGCTTTATAAGCCAAACATAAGGCCAATTGCTAATGAAATAATAACAAGGTTCTCATCATTGTAAATAAATTCACACATCATAAAAACAAGGATGCCGAATATAATTTTCAGAAGTTGAATATATTTAAAACATGCACTTAAACACTATGTCCCAGGTTATGGGTTGAAGCTCATACATTTAACAGTCAGTTTCAGCATTTCTGGTTGTCATATGAGCCCTTTTAGGGGTTTTGGATTCCATATCCCACACGAGGTGTTGGGTTAGGTGCTTTTGCATGCAATCTTTAGTTTAATCCTCATGACAAATCCATAAGACAAGCATTATTATCTCCACTCTTTCATTTAATGAATATTTACTGAGCATCTATTACATGCCAGAGACTGTTCAGGGCTCCAGGAGTAGAGCAGTGAACAACCACAGCCACAAAAAGTCCTTGATCACTGGAACTTACATTCAAGTGGATACTGCTTTTTCTCAATTCTTTTTAATCTAAACTTTTCCTAAGCTAAGTTATTGGAGAGAAACTAAAAAATAAAAACTTCCTCTGAGACCACAGCTGGAATCGGACATCAATACCTGAGACACAGGAAACATAGGAAAAAGCATACAAAGAAATATATATATATATTACATCTGATGGTGATAACACCATGACAGAAAATAAAATAGGAAATGGTCATTATGACATGCTGGGAATGGCTAATTTTCTGTGAGTGGGTCAGAGAAATATAAAGTCTCCCTTATATTAAAAGGAAAACTGAGGTTGTATATGACTTTCTATGACCAAATCAGTGAACTAGACCACAGATGTCTCTTTCAGAACAGCAGGAAAAGATATTAATATTCCAGTGTTGTTACCAACATGCTGTTTTCCCAAGCAAATTAATGCTAGTCTTGAAATACAGGATACCACCCAGTGAATACCTCATACAACTGGGGAAAAAAGTCCTATCACTTTGTTTCTAAAACATAAAGATCCTCATTGCCACCATATGTTCCCAAATAGGTATGGTTAATCATTTTTCTAATTCTTTATCAGTAGGCTGTGGTGGAGGACATCTGGAATTCACCCTGGCAGGCCAGCACATGACTCATGTCAGCAAAAGAGTTGTACTAGATATCTGATAAATCTGTAGATTTTTATGAGGTATTTCTACATCCCATATACTGTATTTTTTTTCTCACTTATACTCAGTTTATTTCTTTTGCCTAAAGCATTTTCCCTTAAACAATAATCAGAAGACACTGTTGATTCAACCTTTAAATTTGCCTAAGGTTGACATTTTTTCCTTATTAGAATTCATTTTATTATAGTAACCTTTTAAATCACAGTATTTGCCTAAACACAAGCTATCCAGCAATTATACTGAATAATAATATTTGTTACAAGTCTGAATTAATAGACAGAACAAGTGTCCATGTGTGGCCATTTAGTCAAGTATGCATTTATTTACTTATTTAATTTGATTTATTGATTCAAAATGGACTGCCTCTTTCCAAGTAGACCACCATGAGGAAAGTATAAAAATAAGACAAATAAAAATGCTGGAATAATTTGCTATGCTCCTAAGTGTGAAAAATCCACTCAGCCTAGACTTCATAATTTCTCCAAGAGAAGGGAAGAAATATCCTAGATCAGACAATCCATTTAAATAGAGAGTAGTCCTGACAAATCCATAAGCAAACACATGAATTTTCAGACTCACACTCAGGAAACACTGAGCATGTGGAAATACATGAGTTTGAAAAAAACTGAAAGTCCACTTTCTAGGAAAATCTAGCGTCCACCTCTACTGCCATTATCAGTGATGTATCATCATCTCCAAAAGACATCTTGATATAAGTGATAAATAAAAATTAATTATATACCATCCATTATTACCAATTTTGAATATATAACAAATTAAAGTTTTCTATTTAATGTGCTCTCTCAATTATTTTATAAACATTAATAATAGAAAGTGAACTTTCAAGGTCTTTTAAAGACTTGCTTATGACTTCCTCCAAACCAATTTGCCTCCTACATTGTTTCACTACCAATTGCTCTAACAGTTTGCTAAAGGGGGTTGCAGCTTTATAGGCTTTCAAATAGATAACAAGTTGAGAATAATTTAATTATTAGATGCTGCTAAGGTTTATGGGGATAAACGAGGATGGTGTCATGTTAACTCCATGGTAAGTGAGAAAGGTTTAATAGTTTACCTAGAAATTATTCTCAAATTTCTAAACCATATCACTCTTTAAAATGTGTTTTGCTAACATGAATAATTGCGATTGAGTCAGATCAATGGTCCTAGTATAGTATTAACTATTTTTTTAATAGAAGAGCAGAATGTACACCAACAAGCCTGGATTTTTTAACAATGAAGTTACAGCTCAGTTACCACCATCCACTTGCAGGTGATTTACTGGAATTGCAGGTAAAGTAAAGTAAAATAGCTTTAGTTTAGTTATTTATAGTAATTAAATATAACTTTAGTTAGCATTGGCTAAACATTGAAAATGCAAGTAAACTATGACTTTTTTGTGATTTTCATTTATTTAAATCATTTTTTAAAAGGTTGATGGATCATTTTGCTAAAATGGAAGTTTTAGAGAAGACCCTAAGATATCAGATATCTAAGCTGAAAGACAGAAAACACTGTAGAACTTGTGGAACGACGTAGCTGAGAACAGGCTGGGCAGCTCTTGAAATCTTCTCGTGTCAAGGGTATAAATAATCAGGGAAAGAGAAAAATGAAGAAGTTTAGAAAAGGGAAGGTTGTTTATCTTATTTTATTTTATTTTTTTTTTGAGAGAGAGAGAGCAAGAGATAGAATGTGAGAAAGAGGGCTGTAACGGTGCTGTCGAGACAGCTAGATATGTACCCCCTGGAGTTGGGGTTGGGGGTCGGGGGACAAAGAGTTCTGGTGCTGACTCCCATTTGAAAAACCTAAAAGGTGAGAGATGGGCTGGCTTGCTACCCTAACAGCAGGCTAGAAGAGGTGGTTGGGTTTGGTTGGGTAATCAGCACTTTAAAAGTCTTCTGAGTCAAAGTGTGCACTGATGTTTCTGGAGCATCATGCAAGAGAGAGCTGGAATGAGATGATTCCAGCTCTCGTGCACTAGAATCTCTTAGAAAAGCCAGCAGGCTTCAACAGAGAGAAAGTGAAGCACTCCTGAATCACTAGAGACTGTGCAAATAATAAGCAACTTTCCAGAGGAGAGCAGCCAACTTATGACAGTACCAATTAAATAAATACGCCAGGACTTTCCTGCCTCTCTTCCCTATTCTCCCTCACTTCACAGTGTTCCAGCCCTGGAGAACCAGAAACAAAGATTAGGTAACAGAGGTGAAAAGAGACAGGGAAAAAGAAGCTAACCACACCCTCTTTCCTGTGTGCAAGGTTCAGCCCTTAGGATGTCCTTGTTGTGGCAAGGGCAGCGGTTTTAACTGAAGAAAATTAGCAACTTTGACAATTCCATGGGACTGGAATTTTACATAATTGAATTGAGACCATCTTTGTGATTTAAAGCAACCACTAGACTTTTTGTTTCCTAAGAGTGATTAGAAGTGTCACGAGGTTTGCCAAGGTTTTATGCAGGAGCAGAAGACTTCTGAACAAATTATAAAGAAACAGTAAGTGGCAAAATGGTATTGCTTTATGATTAGATTTCACGAATCCTAACATATTGGTTACATGTAACGGAAAAAAAAGATCTTGATAGCTATACTACTGGTCAAAATAAGTTGCCTTATTTATCAGATTTGTGTACATCAGAGACTCTATCATTTGGTTTCATGAAAGGTTCTTAATAAGGGACCAAACGGTTTAGGTGATGTTATCTTACAACCATATTCTTGTAGAGTGTTTCATGGTTTACAAAGGACTTTCATACACGTTATCCCCTATTCAGGGCAGATATTATTATCCCTCTCATAACCACAAGGGAACCATTGGGCTGAGAAATTTGTTCAGTTAGTTGGTGTGGAAGCTAGAACTCAAATCCAGATCTTTGAATTCTCAGATCAGTGCTATTTTTACTCTATTATAGTCATCAGATTTTGATTGATGAGGTCTAGGATGAGTCTTTCTCATACTGAATTCTTCTAAAAGCAATCTGGCCACAGATTCGTTTGTATCTTGGTTGCTCGCCTTTTATTTCCACGCGTTCCTTGTTGTATCCTTACAGGAGTCCCTCTCTTTACAGATTTACCTTGGGTGAATTTCTTTTATTTATGAGCAAAAGTCCTCTAGCCAAATATGAATAGAAATATACTGTATTTTTTTTTTAAAGTTAAATACTTGCTAACTTACTAAAGTGCAGGCCTAGTGTTCATTGGAAAACTTGAATAGAGAGGTGGAGGGATCTAGCTGGAGAAAGGATTTTTATAAGGATATTTATAAGGTATCAACAAACTGGTAAAACATGTTCTGGCCATTGGGTGAACTCAGGTTCAAACAATCTGCTCTGGCCTTTCGAGCATGCTAATTTGTCCATCTTTATCTTTGCTCAGGTTGTACTTCATGCACGAATGTCTTCCGTTTCTTCCAAGCTATCTAGTAAAATGCTTTTCATCCTTTAATGCCTGGCCAAAGCATGATCCTCTCTTCAAGTCCTTCTTTGACCATAACTACTCACAATCTTTGCTTCATTTGAATTTCGGTATCACAAATGATTAACTGATCCGTTCTGATCTCTTACCGTTTTTGTGTCTTATTGCTCCAAACAGACCACAAGCTTTTCAAAAACAGAGCTTCAGTTTGTCTTTGTTTCCTGCTCAATGCTAGGCATAATGACACATGATAAAGGTTCAAGAAACAGGAAATATTTGTTCTTTTATCTTTATGGCACTGCCATCTGTATTTAAATGAGGTTTCAAAAGGCAAAGTCAATTTATTTTTATCTAAAAGTATTGAAATAACAGTATCAAAGCAAGTACGATTCTGAGGTGGACTAGGATGTCTTCCACTTTTCTGACATCTCCATTTTTACTTAACCTGCTTAGATTGAAGAGCCTTTGGCTATTCTCCCTGAGGTATGTTCCAAAGCAAAGCAGTAGCTTAAACAACAAGTCTTTGTTGAATTACTCAAAATCGAAAATGAGAAAGCACTTTCAGTAGTAATACTGAAAAAAAATGCATACTAAGTGATTACTAGTTAAAAAACTCTTTCTTTACCAGTGATAGAAAGTGTTGTCATCTTTGTGTGTGAAGAAATGTCTTCCATCTTTAAACTTCTATCATTTCTTTTCCTGTTTCAAGTGTATATTAAACATCATGTATATGGAAAACAAAATTGAGCTTGAGCAGTCAAATGGAAAGGTCAGGCTGATGTTGTGGCTCACTATAGACACCCCTAAGTATTGGGTACGGATGCAGCGTTCTTCAATTCATTGCAAGCATATCCTAAAACCAGGATCTAGTTCATTTTGGAGCAATTGTGATTATTTTGCTCTCTGGGGAGTTTGATAGAAAGATCCATATATCTACAGAAATGCATTTTAACGTAAACAGCCTTTTATAATAATTTATTCAGTCACCAAGTACTTGCTGAGCACCTATCAGGTATATACCAGACACTGTTCTCGACCCTAGGGATACACAGGCAACACAGAAGCCCTTACTGAGACTACATTCTTTTTAAAGAAATAGAGACTTCAAAAGATAAAATAAATGTAAAATATAATGTTTAATGGTGATCAGGGCTATTATAAAAAATAAAGCAGTAAATAGGGATAAAGACTGAAAAAGATGGTCAGAAAAGGCCTCTCTGAAGAGTGGCAGTTGAAGTGAGAGAGCATTGCATGCAAATGTCTGAAAGAACATTCCAGATAGAAGAACAGCAAGTGCAAAGGCTTTGGATAGGAACAGCTATAAAAATATCTATAAGTGTTATTTACTAAGTGCTAAGTACTCCTCTCAGTAGTAGAACAGAAAAGCTCATTTAATCCTCACACCAATCTTCAGAGGTAATTACTGATATTGTCATCCCCATTTTACAAATGGGGAATCAAAGCACAGAGAGGTTAAATGACTTGTTCAAGGTTAAACTCTAGGAGGAAGCAGAATCAGAGTCTGAACCCAAACAGCTGGTCTGGCTCCAGAGTCCTTTCTCTAACCACTGCACCACACCGCCTCTCTAACAAGGAGGTTGCTGGGACTGAGCACTGAGCAATATCTCCTTACAATAGTTGCAGCAAGAACTTTTAGAGCATAAAAGAGTATTTCCAACAAGATATAAGGATATTAGCCTTAATTTTGTTTTTAAAGAATTAAGATTTATCAGCTTGAACCAATTTAATACTTAGTAGAACTTTATCTGGAATAGAGACTCCTCTGGAAGAATAATGAACACAGATGGATTGTGTCCAGGCTACGGACAACTGCATTGTATTACAGCCGAGAACACACCATAGGCTTACTTCTTCGATTATACCTGAAATAATTAAGCAGAGAGAGAACTTCGGTGCTTCCTCTCCTACGAGTCACATCTAGTTTTCCCAGACGGTGAACAGGAAAATGCAGACAGATACACACTGGACTATGGATAAAGCAACCAGGCAGAGCCCAGGCTGTGGCTGAGCGCACATTAATACAAATGCTTGGAGTTACTACCAGCTCAAACTATAGCCTGTTTGTTCTCTTGGGAAGGGGGGAAAAAAGAAGAAGCCAGAAAGCGAGTTCTCAGGATCTCACTAAAGACCTGGAGCCAAACAGTGGACGCGTTGAGTACTTGGAATCACATGTAAAGCCGTCGTGGAGGCTCCTTTCTAGGCTGCGCACATTTACGGGTCTACAAGCACAAGTGTGTCAAGGCTCTGACATACGTAACTGTAGAACTTCATAAAGGAAACAGAGATTGTTCACTAATGCGTAGGGTATTCTTTTTTAAAGACTGCTGTATTTTCTAATACTGAAATTTTATTCACATTAAACTATCTTGATTTAATAGTTAAAGAGCTCTCTGCAATGTGATTGGCTAAAAACCAAAATGTATCGTGTTTAAGTAATATAACATTTGCTTAAACATGCAAGGCGGGAGACACGTCTTGTGATGTCCAAATGGACAGCTCTGGCCGACCTGGGAATGAAAGAAAACAGTTTACATCGTGGCTGTAAGAAAGGTGGTATTTTCTATATACCAACTGTATGGTGAGACTTATAATTCATTATCATTTATAGTGACTCAACAGTATGACTTCCAGAGTTTTTCATTACTTAAAATAAAGATTGTCTGTAGCAAAGCACAATCTTTCATAATGCATTAACTCAACTGATTTCAGAGAAGTTTAGGCAGGGCCTGGGGAGCTCTTCTGTGAACTGAATGAGCATGTCTTCCTGGGCCAACGGTGTACGGACTGGAGTAATTAGATAGCAGGTGAATCAGTAAAACTGACTAAGAGCCTCAACCTGAAAACCTCTGTGAAGCAGTTAAATAACCTCCACATTTCTCCATCCTGAAAACTATTTCCTAATGGAGAGCAAATCTTAATACACCACCTAAGCTCTCAAACCTAAGGCATTTCTTATATATAAACAGAAGGGAAAACAAACATATTAACAATGTCTTTGTGTGTGTTGAATTCGTTTTCAGCGCATCATGAAAAAGAAAACTGCAAATCAATGAAGTCTCATGATGGTATTAGGTAGAGATTTATTAACCAATTGAAATTAATAGTTATATGCTAAAATATAGCCTCTGGAAACTTTCCTCTGGTTTCAGGAAATTTTCTTTCTTTCAAGAGGGTTCTAGTCCAGGTTCTGCCCTAAACAGGTTATTTCACATTGAGCAAGTCACTTAACATAACTAAGCCTCAATCTCATTATCACTTAAATAATGAGATGACTATAGAAGGAGAGGTTAGGTAGCAAACAGGCCTTCAGTTTCTTGGCTGAACCCAAATTCTATCCCTCAATTCCATTTTGACCTGGATTCAATATTGAGTCTATTCATGTGCTATTTATTTAGTGTAACTTAAGACATTAATAAACTCTATCTTTCATAATTATTGCTAGAACGAACTCTTAGTTGATAATAATAATAGATGGAGACAATGGATCAGATTATCCAAAACTGCAGGTAATTGGAAATTATATCAGTATCACATTGTCATTAATCTTTTACTTGGATTAGTAGCATATCTAGACAGCAGCTAGAAACTTGGCAGTCTAGGAGTCTGCTATGCACGATGACAATACCAGCATAAATATTTGTTTGGTAGATCCACACAACACATTCCATACACAGATAATTAAAAATTGAGTGTATATACAAATTAGCACCAACATACATTCACTCAGCAAATATTTTAGGGTCTATTACACTCCAGTCCCTAAGATGCAAATTTGCATAACGTGTGACTCCCGCCCTCCTCAAGCCTATACTCATCTATCTAGTCATTCTGACTGGAGCAGCACAGGGACGCCACCAGTCAAACATACGAGAAAGAACTCTATTTTAAAAGATTCCTTAGAAGGTTCCTAATTCATTCCAACACTTATTAACTCCCAGTTAAAAACGTCCCTATCTCTAATCCAAACGTTTCATGCTTCTGCTCAAACTTCTTTATTCTGTTTTATCTTGAGCACAGATGCAGAAAGAAAAATAGTCAATTTTTTCTGAACTAAAATCCTATATAAAAAAGTATCAAATTTCTCTGTTCCTACTGCAATAATTTTACATCTTGTATACTCCCCAAAAGACTTCAGTTTGCAAAGACACAGCACTACATATTTACTTAGTGATTTTTACATTTTATTTTCTACCATCACTCATCTTCGAAGAACTCTTCTGAATCCTTTCCAATTTTTTTCAGTCTTTTTTTTTTTTAAGTTGAAGAGTCTCAGCTTAGACACAGGCATCTAATTTAAGGGTAGTAAAACTAAATCATCATTCCATATTCTATACATAGTTTTTATCCATCTTTCTATTTCCTTGCTTTTAAAACTTGACCCTACTGATTTACAAACAACACACTATAGTCTTTTCATCTTTTATTTATATTATCGCATGATTACTTCCTCTTCATTTTACATGTATCTTATGTATCTATGTATCTTATTTTAATCTTTCAGGTCTGCAATTCTACGTTTGCCCTTAAAAACGGTCAGCGATGTTTTGGCACTTTGCCAATTTTCCTACCTCAAATGGACATCCATTGTTCGTTAGTTTGCATGCCCATCCATCTTCCCTTCCCCACGTTCTGGCATCACATGCCCCTCTTCTTGTGGAGAACAGATTACATATAGTTTTGGTTAAAATGGCCAAGGCAAACAGGTGACCTGAGTTGGACAGTCAATGCTTCATCCTCTGGCCACACTGACTGGTTCAGAGGTGTGTACATGACTCAGAGTCTCCCTGTTTTCATGGTGGAAAAGTAATACATTTTCCACTGGGAAGCCAGAAGGACCATGAGGCTAGGAGCTGTCACTGGCCTCTTTTCCTACCTCATTGAAAAAGCCTTCTTGGGGCCGGGCCGGCCCGGTGGCCAAGTCGCTAAGTGCTCCGTTTTGGTGGCCCAGGTTTCGCTGGTTTGGATCCTGGGCGTGGACACAGCACCACTTGTCAGGCCATGCTGGGGCGGTATCCCACATTCCACAACTAGAAGGACCCACAACTAAAATATACAACTATGTACTGGGAGGATTTGGGGAGAAAAAGCAGGAAAAAAAAAAGATTGGCAACAGTTGTTAGCTCAGCTGTCAATCTTTAAAAAAAAAAAGAAAAGAAAAGGCCTGCTCAATAGTGAAAGTAACAAAGAAACCCAGAGGTGAGTCATGGGGTGAGACAGATCCTAATGACATCTTTTATATTCAGAACTGCCTGAATCCTACCCTGCTCTGAAGGTTTTTAGTATATGAGCTATATGTTTTCTTGTGCTAGTTTGAGTTGGATTTTTGTCAATTGCATTTTAAAGATTGGCACCTGAGCTACCATCTGTTGCCAATCTTTTTTTTTTTCTTCGTCTTCTTCTTCTCCCCAGAGACTCCCAGTACATAGTTGTATATTCTAGTTGTAGGTTCTTCTGGTTGTGCTGTGTGGGACATTGCCTCAGCATGGCCTGATGAGCAGTGTCATGTCTGTGCCCAGGATCCGAACCAGCAAAACCCGGGCAGCTGAAGTGGAGCGCGTGAACCCAATCACCCGGCCCTGGGGCCAGCCCCTTGTCAATTGCATTTTAGATATTCCAAGAAGATGCTTCTAGGAGTTCCTTAATCCTAAGGAATAACTCACACATTGTGAACATTAGGCTCAATACATATTTGATATGGCTGCATATCTACTATGTATTCAGAATGTCTGTGGGCAGTAAGACAATATGAGAAAAGGACATAAGCCTCAGAATTAACACATTGGGAATGCAGGGAGCGTTAATGATGGTATTATACCCTAATTTAAATTGTACAGTTAGGAAGGGATCACACTGGTAGGAAAACTTGAGGTGTAATTTTTTTACCAATTGAGAGCATAAGGGTATTCTTTCTTCAATAACTTCAAGCAAAAAAGAGCTGTATATTGAGGTTAGAAGGGACTTGTGACATCTCAATTCCCTACAGCTCATCTTTCATCTGCACCAAAGTCAGTTTCTAGAGCTCTGGAGAGAATCAGGTTCCCTATGTGTATATATCTAAAAAGCTTGCTGTCACTGAAATAGAAGTGAATATATGAGCTAAATCCCCAAGAGGCTAGTTAATTCTTTCTAGGCACTCTGCCTGTGCAGTTGCCCCTGCCAGAAATCTGAGAATCATCCATGACTTTCTTTTACTTCCTCTAAATCAAATCAATCACCAAGGCCTGACAACTACACTTTATAAATATTTTTTGAATCCATTCATTTCTCTTCATCTTCACTGCCACTGTCTATAGACCAGATCACCATCGCCTCCGGCCTGGCTTATGGTAATAAACTTCAACTCCACTATCCGCATTCATCTATCCCCCTGCAACCTGTTCCTTATACAACAATGTGAGGGAGGGAGGGCTTTCAAAAATGCAAATACAGTAGGGGCACTCTCTCTCTTAACCCTTCAGTGACTTTGCACTGCTCTCAGAATCAAGTCTAAATCCAATCTGTGCCCTGCTTGTTTTACTGTGTTCTAGTAGTCCTGGCCTTCTTGTAACTCCTCCAATGATCCAGGCTTCCTTCATCCAGTAGGATCTTCCTTCTGCTCAGAACATTGTATTCCTTACTCTTAACCTGGTAACTCCGACTACTCTGTTAGGACTTGTTTCCAAATGCTACTTCCTCAGGGACACCTTCTTTGACATCATGAACTAGATCAAGTCCCCCCAATATATAACTTTATAAATCCATTTGGTTTCCTCTGGTGGCATTTATCCACGTTGCAATTAATTACTTTAAGGCTTATCCATTTGAAGCTTGTAAGCTTCTTGAAGACAATCACTATGAATATCTTGTTCCCTTCTTATTTCTCCTGTTATAGTGAAGAGATCACTAATTACCTATCCATCCACATGACTAACTTTATTCCCCCTCTCCCACTAACATATGACAATATTTTCCCCCGATAACTTTATGGAACAAATGTTGGGAGACAGTTCTCCATGGATCTCAGTTTCTGCATGGCTTGTAAGCAGAAATACTGACAACTTTTTTCCTGGATTATCTTTTCAAGAATGCAAGATGGAATGGAAGATGGAGACAGTACTTCCCTCTGGAGCAGAGGGCAGATTTATTTACTGTCTAGTATAATAAAGTTGTGTCTGTCCTTCCAGTGCAAAGATCAGACAGGTTTGCCTGCAGCTCATTATAAAAAAATCAGGCTTTCCTAAAGTTGAGGATCCTCACCTGTGATGCAAATCCACCTAGGCTGCTTTTGCATTGCCCCCGTGCATCCTGGGGGGCGGGGGAACCGATGCGAACATGAGAGGTGCTGCTTGCCGTGTCATAGGTATTAAAGTCGCCTTGCCTCTGACACGGAATTCTCATATCTGGCAGTATCTGTAAACTGTGGCAGGCTAATTTTTAGCTAGCAAGGAGGGTAAAACTTCAGATCTATCAGTTTCCGACAACAAAGAGGTCATCTGTGTTTTGTACTCCTTAACACTAAAAACAATTAAAACATTTTTTTGTATGAGATTTCCTACCAGAAACTCTTAAGCCATGAATTCTTAACCTGAGGTACAAAGAAGGGCTTCATGGGCATTGTGAATCCAATATGTAAGCACTATTGTTTTAACATAGCTTTTGAAATGAATAAATTGCTTTTATCAGATTTTCCAAGGGGCCAGAAAAAAATATTAAGAACCATTAAGGGTGCATGTCTTACTTCCTTATGAATATTTTCGACTTATTTGGCATTTATTAGAATAAGTTGAAACACAGGGATTTCTTCATTAAGTATATTTTAAATGTCAGATATCTGTAATACTTAATATAAAACCGTAATCTGTCAGCCTCTTTCTTTACCTCATATTTTTGTTCTCAAGTCCAAGGTGTGTGGTGTGAGTTGGTGAATCTTAGCTAATATGTGTACTTGGTGCTTGCTAGGTGCCAAGCGTCTTTCTAAGGGCTTTATATGTACTCACTCACTTATTACTTAACAACATCTATAAGAACTATTATTATAGTTATTATTATTATTGGATGTTACAGATGAGGAAACCGAAGAGCAGAGAGGTTAAATCACTTGTGCAAGCTCACACAGCCAGTAAGTGATGGAGGAAGATTTGAAACTAGGCAGGCAGATATATGAATTTATCTATGATCTTGATGCCAAAGCTATACTTGCTTTTCAATTTGATTAAAAATTCGAGATCTTTTTGGATTCCTTTTGCTGTTACATATTGGCCTAGGTATGCCTCTTGATTTACTCTAACTAAATTGGGCTAGCTAATTATATAAATACAAAATAATAATAGCTTACCCATCACATTCTTGAATACTACATTCTTGAAAATTTCATTATTCAACAAAATCAGAGTTAGTCAAAGCACTTTAGAAAACTGGGGTTAAGCAAAAAATTGTTAGATGGTTGTAAAGTACATGTTGAAGGAGAAAAAGATATTATTTCAAAATCTGATAAACAGAATTCTTCTTAGGGACATAATTTGTTTAGCAAAACTTCTTCATAGGACATTGGGACATAAACACATGGGACTAGAGAGAAAGAAAAGGAGACCAAGGGAAAGTTGATTTGCTCTTTAAAAGGAAGTAAGAAGAAATTGGTTCTTTTCCAGGGACAGCCCAAGAGGGATGCAGTGAGAGCTGAGGACATAAAAGGGGGTAGAGGACAGAGAACACGTGGCAGGCTGGATAATGAAGAAGAAATAGAGCCATTGAGAAAGTCACTATATTGCAGATGGCAGGGGAAACTTTACAAGGATGTCAAGCAAAATGTCCATTACACTGTTTGTCTGCTCTTCATCCTGACTTGTGCTTGTAGAATTTGGCAGGACACATAAAAATCAGAAGGAGGCTATGTTACATGTCTGTGTTGATAAGAGACAGAGGGAAGACTACACATGAAAGAAGCTAGATGCAGAGTGGACAGGGGGAATAGGAGGAAAGTAGGAATCCAAACCACACGTTCCCATGGAGATGTGATGAGGACACTGTACTCCTCACCTTTCCTGTGATGGGGAATCGGGCCAAGCTGTCAAAACCACTAAATGGAAGGGTGACCCTGAGAGGATGGAGTACTTCGTAAATGAAAGTTCTAGCAGGCATCCCTTCCTAAAGCAAAACAGATTAATTGATGTTAATAATCTACTGTGACACGTAACTCTAATCTCTTCAAATGTTCAGAAAAGCTTGTTGCAGTGCTGTCATCTACTGAGGCAGATTCTTCCAGAAGGTTTGTGTTATTCAGATTTTAACCTGCTTAAAGTTTGCAGGTTAGATCTGATTGGAATGAAACGTACCGTGTTTTTTTTTTGTAGACTGACCTTCACTGGTTTTCAAGAGGCTCAGACAAATGCTTGGGTAACCTCCTGGCCTATCCTGCACTTGATCTTCCAGCTACATTTGGGAAGATTTAGAGGAAGTAATTACTGTTCCCATGTTCTTAGGAATGCTCAGCCAAATGTTAAATAAAATTTTTAAATTTAAAAAATTTTTAAATTTTGGTATTCACATATAAAATCAAGTTATCACAAAATGAAAGTTGGCTAAGAGTTTCTACACACTCAATTTTATTATATTAATTATAATTACTAGAACAAAATAGATAAGAAAAGGTGATTAATTATTCTACTAATGACAGTAGAAGGAAGACAATAATAAAGATATAAGCTGACATTGGTGAAATAGAAACAAACAAAAACAGCAGAGAGAGATGATTCCACCTTTACCTCTGCATTCCCATGGCCATCACCTTGCACCAAGTGACCATTACCTCTTGCCTCTGTTACTGCAACAGCCTCTTAATTTCTCCACTCTCCTTCTATTTACATTGGAAACAGCAAATCAGGTCATGCCATTCCTCCCATACCCCTCTCAGTGTAAACCTAGCGTCATCACATTTACCTATTTCTCTAACTTCTTTTCTCTCTCACTCACTCCACTTGGGCCACACTGGCCTCTTTGCAATCCCCAGCCATATCAGACATGCTCCGGCCTCAGGGCCTTTGCACCAGCTGTTCCCACTGCCAATAATATTCCTTCCCAGATACCCACGTGGCTAACCTCCTTGCCTTCTTTCAATCTTTGATCAAATCTCATCTTCTCAATGACACCTCTCCTGACCACTTTCTTTAAAACTGCAACCCACAGGTCCCCTCGTACCGTACAGCACTTCTGATCCTGTTCACCCTGCTCCATTTTTCCACAGCACTTCTTACTTACAATATCCCATATAATTAATTATATTTTATGTTAGTTTTTTATTTGTCTCTGCTTCATAAACTCCACAATAGTAGCAATCTAGGATCCACTTATTTTTCCACTTTTTTTTCATTCCAACCACTTAGAACAGAGCCTGCTACATAATAGTTACTCAATTAAATTTACTGATTACATGAATGAAGTATAATTGTTTAAAAAGCGACTTCTTTGAAAAGACACTAACAATCATTGGCATTACAGATCATTAAAAAGAAAAAGGCACAAAAACAATGTTAAGAATGAAATAGGGATATAACTTGAGATATAAGAAAATAATATGAAGGATTTTATGCCAATAAATTTGAATACTACAGTAAAATAAACTACTTTCTATGACCTTGGAATAACCTCTGAAACACTATATTGATTAAACAAACACATTGCAGAAGGATTGGTACATTTATATAAATTAATACTCTATGTAGTTCACAAAGAGTATAAAATATTGGCAGAAAGGATATGCACTAACCTTCACAATATGAAGGTGTAGAAAAGGGATTTGAACTGCACCTTAGTATATTTCAAAAACCCTAAAGAAAACAAGTCTTTTCACTTGTTGGGCTTTGGCTCAGTCATGTTTGCTGACACAGTAAGTGTGGAACAGGGTGTGTTTCCAGTGTCTGATTCTTGATAGTGGAGATGTCTTAACACTACGGCAGGGCAAGGCATCATCAGATGAGTAAGACAGATCCAGTGTGTTGGCAAAGTCTGGTCACGTATAAATGGGTGTGTGTTATTACTGGGAGAATAAGCTTAGGGGTAGGATGTGGGTTGGACCAGACAAAGTGCAAAATGAGAGGATACCAAAATTGACTTTAAGGATATCAAAGTCAGCTTAAAGTCTTTTGGAAATACAGCCACAAGTAAATAAGCAATCAATCAAGAAGGAATGGTGAAGCAGATCTCGGTAAACACAATTTTCTTGCACAAAGCAGGACTGTAATCTAGGCCAGTCTTGGCTTTGTTTGGAACTCGAGGTTCCATGGGGCCAGGCCCTCCATTTAGGTTTATGTGGATAACCGGGTATGAGGGAGAGGAGGAACAGTGGCGTTGTGGGTTCACAGTTTCCTGGACTTTGGTAGGAATCTTTCCCCACACCATGATCCAGACAGCCCCAAAAGATTCAGAAGCAGAGATTTATAAACTTTATTCTTTACTCATAAATCTTTCTTTCTACGAAACAAAAGCAGAGAAAAGTTGCAATTCAGCCATTCATTGGTTTGAAGAATTAAAACAAAACATTAAAAACAAAACAAAACAAAAAACTGGACTGAGTAGCAAGTGGGTCTCTTGTGTTTTCCAGCACACAGAGCCTGTTATTTAAGAAATCCTGATTTAGCAAACAAATTCCATTAACAACAAAAGAAAGTCTGCTGGCTTGGTAAAGCTTAGAAACGAGCAGGCTCTTTAAAAAGTCCATTGTAAGATTCAGTATTTACACCACCGACAATATTGTCAATAAATTAGACTTACTATTGTACAACACAGGAAAAAGCAATGTTCCTTGTTTATCTTTGGCTGTTGTTTACTTTTAGCTCTGCTGTGGGAAAGAGAACTCAAACAATGCTACGCTTTTCCTTAACGAGATCCTGATTAGCCAGTCTGGACCATGCATAAAGCAAAGTGTACTAACGCAGGAGAGCAAAATTAAAATCTTTGTCTCCCCTCCCCTGAGAGCAACACTGTCAAGTCGCTCTAGTGTGTCCTCAGCACAGAGCAGAGCTTCTCACTTCAATGACCTCCCTCTTGCCACCAGCTCCAACTAGCCCAATAACCTTCTTGATCCCCTTTCTCATGCTATTCCCACATCTTTCCATATTCTGGGCTAGCGGGCTGTGCCTTGCTCCCAAACAAGGAAACGCACCCATTGTATCTTAACTTCTCCGCATTACAAATTAACAGAATCACCAAAGTAGGCATTGTAAAGAATGTGAGAGATTTGACCTACCAGTTTTTAACTTGGGTTCTATGATGAGGTTTAGGGGCTCAAGAATTCCATTGAATCTATGCCTGCACATTTCGAGAGAGAGGGGGAGAGAGTTGTGAGCTTTTACTAGATTATCAAAGAGGTTAGAAACCATTTAGTCCATTAATTGTTTTAGGAATTGGAAAATGAAGAACCGAGAGATTGTTCCTCTTCTCTAGGTAGCCCAGAGAAAGGACTAGATTCTAGTCCTGTGGACTTTTGGTCCTAGCCTCATCACACTATAAGAGCTAAGGTTAACTTGCCTGTATGAAAACATTCATTCTCATTGATAATTTGGCATTTTTACTGAGGCTTCCAGTGTCCCCATCTCTCACCTGCCAGATCTTTTTGGCATGCCTCTAAAATCCACTGACAGCACAGATGACTATGTTGCCTACGAGTTCAGGAATGTTAATTTCAAAGTGCTATTAAACCTCCCTAAGAGCTTCAACACTGAACACGTTCCCTCCATTAACTGAAACCCAAGGAGGCACCACTCCAAAGTCATCCCTAGTTAATAGTGTCCACTTATTTCCTTCTGCTCCTCAACCTCGAGCACAGAGGCTTAATCTTGAAATTTTCTATTTTCCAGAACTTGTTTCGGAACACAAGGAAAGGGAATTGTACCAAGATATAAAAGATATAATTTAATAATCAAATTGCAGGATTTTAAAATAGTAATTTGGTTAATAGTTACAAAGCAACAAAGTGGTCAAATGATCTTTGACTTTTATTTTTCAAAAAGCATTGTTTTATGCCCTCCTCCAATGAAATATTTTACATTTCATTTGTTGGCATCACACCTATTCTGCTTTAAAGCATTTGCAAACATTTAATCTTGTTTGTAAGGCACAGAAGTTTCCTAAAGGTTAACAGAACTGTAGGCTAGTGGTTTAAAGCATTGACCTTGGAGCAGGTTCAGACCCCAGCTAAGCCACTTCTAGCTGTGTGACTTGTGCAGGTTTCATGTAATTAACTTTGTGCCTCCGTTTTCTCATTTCTAAAATGGAGATGATAATAATAGCACAGACTTCATAGCAGCACCTTGTAGTAAGCACTTAATAAGTAGTATTATTATTATTAGATGGTATTTTCTTGGTTATCATCAACATAATGTGCCTAGTTTTTCAAATTTGTCACCTCTGCCTTGTTGAGAATTGAGGTGCTTTTATGTGTTGAAGCTAACCTGCCAAGCTTTTCTATGAACTATGCCTTATTTTTAACAGTATATCCCGAGTTCCCGGACCGATCACAGTGGAACAATACTGAAACAACTGGTTTCACTTCCCTCTTTGGGCCATCAATGGAAGTAACTGGAATAAATGCCATGGCCCATCATGGAAACAAAAATTTGTGGTTTATGCGGTCTCTTTTCACTGTTGCTGAGGGGTGATCACGGTCCTGGTTTGCAGGCTGCCATTCTGAATGAGTAGCAGAAGGGTGGGGAAAGAGCATGCCACGGGCTTTGTCTTTTGCCCACAGCAGTCTACTGAGAGATCAGCTGAAACCATCGTATGTGAGAGCTTGCTTTTCCTCAATGGCTCTCACAGCAGAAAAAGATACAGTTGTGCCAACTATATCCATTGTTCCAACTATACGTCCATAAAGGTCATTCATTTTTACACTAAATCCCAAGGTATTTGAGGTATTTATGCATCCATTTTGATAGTTTGTATTAAAAATGCTTAACTATCAGGCTTAGGTAAGACAAGCCTCAAAATCTTCCTTCTGTCCCAGGCAACATTATTGGGTTTGCAATACACTAGCTCCTGACTTTGTCCCTGACTAATTGTGTGATTTTTATGCAAGTTAGTTAAGGTCTGCACGTGGGAGGATGTGGGGAACTGTGAATGGGAGAAGGAGTAAATGGAAAAACAACAGAAAAGCAAGGGAATGCTTGCGAGAAGAAGGAGAATTCTGCAGAACAGGAGTTCTACTGTAATTTAACGTGTAGTAGGTCTTCTACTTTGATGGATGGGGAATGGTCTCAAGGTTGCCAGGGTTGGTCAGAGAAGCTTGCTATAGGCAATCAACTTTCCTAGTCTAATGAGAGCTCAAAAAGCTGTAGTTTATAATCCTGAAGTAGCAATGGGAACTTTAAAGCCTTTTATCTTGGCACACTTCCCAGGGAAGTCGATGTGGAGACCCACTGGCTATGAACACCATTCTGTGCAATCTGATGCTTTTCGTTTGGTAGAATTTTGTTGCCAAGGCTATTGCGTCAACCTACTGAAATCTTAGTGAATGTAAATTGTCTCATCTGTCACTTAGCCTGGCAAGAAATTTAAAGAGCACGCTTTCTACCGAAAGGAAAGAGTGAGCCTTTTTACTCCATTGCACAGTAAGTAGCATTCTCAACACTATGGCAATGCTCATGCTGTGGCGTGGGTCTAGGTGAAGAAAGAGGTTTTTTTTTTTAACCAAAAAGGAAAAGTTTTAGTGGAACCCAGTTCCCCTCATTATGAAACATGCACACATTCAGCGCATTTTCTAGGGATTCAAAGTTTAATTTTATATCTTTTAATCATAGTGCATAGTTGTTCAGTTTTTTAAAATTTCTAACTTTGCACTGCTTTTAGTTAAATCGCAGGAGAGAAACACATCAGTGCTGACTTAGGATGTAAACAAAGGTTTTCTGTTTTCAAATGCTAAATGCGGGCAGAGTAAGGAAAGTAGTTAATAGAACATTACCTTAGAGTTTCTAAATCTACTAAAATAATTCAGGGAATACAGAGATTTCTTCTCTTTCTAAAACAGGATACTATTAATGATAACTTCCTTTCATCGTCCAGACTGAAAATGTCCAAACCTTCAATTTCACTGCCATTCTTCTCAATCTCAAAATCATCACACGGCTGGTAATACAATAGAGGAAATGGCTAAGATAAGCGAGACCATAAACAGCTGAGACAAAGCAATGCTACAGGCTTGAGTCTCTACAGAGGAGGCATTCAACCCTGGCTGCACATTAGAATCAGCTGGGGAGGGGCTGGCCCCGTGGCCAAGTGGTTAAGTTCGCGTGCTCCGCTGTAGTGGCCCAGGGTTTCTCCAGTTTGGATCCTGGGCGCGGACATGGCACCACTCGTCAGGCCACATTGAGGTAGCATCCCGAATGCCACAACTAGAAGGACCTGCAACTAAGATATACAACTATGTACCGGGGAGGATTTGGGGAGATAAAGCAGCAGGAAAAAAAAAAAGAATCAGCTGGGGAGTTTTTAGAATATACCCATACCTGGGCCCTAGGCCCTACGTGCAGAAATTGGTTTAGGATTGGGCCTTTGCATCAGTACTAATTTTAGAAAGCTTTCCAGGTGATTCTAATCTGTAGTTAAGGTCGAGAAACACTGGCCTGTAAGACGAAAAACATGAAAGGATAAACTTTAATTTGCAAAGTTCTATCAGGGGTAGTTACTAGTAACTATATATTATATTATTAATATTAAATATAAATATAAACATATTTATATTTAAATATATAAAAACATTTAAATATATTAATATTAAACATAAATATAAAATGATTTATATTTATATATATTTTATATATAAATATATATTATGTATATATAATTATTACATTGAGGTCTAAAAATAAACAAAAATAATATTTTAAAAGCATTATAGTAACCCTCCTCAGCTTTCATCTTATCTCTGTCAGTTTAAACACTTGCATTTTCAAAAAAGGAAACGTGGCTCTAACAGCCTTGCTCGTGGCTCCAGGAGGGAGCATGCTAGGACTCTGGGTCCCCTGCCTATCAAGCCACCCCTGCAGCTTAGGGGTGACCCGGGATCCTTTTGGGATTATGAGATAGAAATCATGGGTGGGGATATGATCTATATTTCCAAACATCCAAAAAGCATTTCCAAATATCTTCACCCACTATTCTGGCAACTAAACTTGTAACAATTCAGGAAAATTCACCCTAACTCAAAAACCAAACAAAAGATAAAGAGAAGAAACATACCTTTTAACCTGAAAAGCTAATTGTATTTCTGGTATCAGGTCCTTGTTTTCCATTCCATCCCCACCGCAACTCTGTACGAGGTCTTCAAAACCTTACCTTTGTCACTTAGACTGTCACCTTAGACTTTCGCACTTGTCACCTGGGCTTCAGTGGCCCACCCCTAATTCAGCCTGTGAACAGCTGCAGATTAACCTTCATGCTCACAGAATTTAGTGCTTACATTAAACTGACAGTTTACCCCCACATTACAGAGTTTTTAATATTTAAACACTGGCTTTATTAGCTGTACAACTGCAACATATAAGTTTACTTATAAAGAAAGGTTTCTGTTTAAGCATCAATCCTCCTTTAAAATCATTAGGTCTTAAATTTATCTGCAGGATCTTCAATAGGGAAAAATAAATTATTTCTATTTAACCCACACAAAAAATGAAGACCTGAGACAACAGGGAACTGAAAAATCATAAAAATATCCATAGGATCCCAAATTTAGTTTCAAAGGTCCCAGGACTGCACACCTAAATTTAGTTATTTTTAGCTCTTTTGTCTCCTTAAAATGTAACACCTTAAAATAGCAATGCAGAAAGCTGCAGGCTAAAACCATAACTTGTAAACCTGTTGGAACAAATTCAGGGCTCACATTAGGGGAAACTAAATTACTGTATTCATCTCCCAAAAATTGTTTCCCCACAAGTAATCAAGCTTATCTGTGACCCAGTTCCAGTTGCTCCTAAGTGGGGGTGGGTTTCCACAAACCCACACAGTGGGAACACTTGAAGGATTTATGAGCCTGTAAATGGATGTTAGCCATTTCAAGAAATCATAGGCCAAGCCAAACTCTTTGCTATCTGTATTTAACTCTGATTACAGGGGTTACACAAATAAGAACTCAAATGTAGCCAGGACTCAGAAAATTGCTTAGAGCCTTTCCTTCCATAAATCTTAAAGCACAGGGGGTACTCTCTATTGAGCCTCTGAATCTAATCTTTCAGTTAAATTTATTTTCCTGCCTATTTTCATAGCAGCATAAAAAGTTCTGAGGAGCCATAGACAATTTTTGTAGCTCAAGTGCTCAACTTTCCCCAATGGTAATTTTAGTGTCCCCGACTTGGGCTCCAAGGACACTCTACAAGCAGTTGGATGTAAGCTTAAGTCCAGCTTTAGCAGAAATATTATGTTTACTTGGTTATAAAGTCTGCTTGCAAAGATCTGTTACCAGAGAGCCTAGATTGCATTGATATATACAGTGAACAGCGTCTGCTCTGATTGAATCAGGCAGATAAGGCTAGAAGAAAGATCATGATTATGCTATTTTAACTTGTTCAAAATGGAATTGTTTTGAGGGTGGTGATTACTATCTGAACTATTCCACTTTTTTTTCCAATTTCAAAATGTTTTACATTGTGTGCTGTATCAACAGTTGCATGAGTTTAGAATTCCTCTCACTAAATTCATAGCCCCAGTAGCCATCTTTGCTGACTGAGGAGACACTAATAATGGTGCTGTGCCATCTCTCGGGTAGGCAGTCATTTAAAAATTGGTCTTCACTGGCTCTTCCTCGAAGGGACGACGTCTCTGCTCACATGAAGCATCTGGATCTGAACTGCAAGTGTTTCAGCTGCTCCAGGTGCAGAGACTCTATGCCTTCCACCTAGGTACTACCCTTCTTTTAAAATAAAATTTAGAATTGCCTTGGTATTTTCTGAAAAGCCCAGACAAGGATGACCATGGGTCTGTGCCATAGAAGATGTAACGATTTGGGGGTGCAACCACACTATATCTACCGCTGCCATCCTTTGAGGAGGGCCAGTGCGGTTTATGCTTACCTCTGTTTTGCACTTTCTTGGTAAAGATTCACATGAAAGCTAATGAGATGAGACAGGACTACTTCATACAGGAAATGCGGAAGATAAGCAGTGACTAACCTGGTTCTCTGTGTGGGCTTAATTAGGTCCCTGATTCTTTCATGGGCACAGAAATTATTAGTCTCAGCTTTGATTTCCCCACCTAATATAAATAAAGCTGAGTTCATTAAACCAATTGATCTGCTTCCAGCCACTCAAATTGTATTTTATGTACTTAACTTGGTAAATAAAACATCGTGAGGAAACTGAGAGAAAAATAATACCACCAAGGGAAGGACAGTGGGGCCTCGGTTAGAATTCAAGTCCTATTTTACATACTGATGAGTGAAACTGACAACCTTATGCCATTTTGCATTATAGTCCCTCAAAAATATCAGTTGTGACAGTTGTAATTGACATCCTTAAAATAAGACAAAAATGAGGTGAGGTAAATATTTTCTTTTTGCTATTCAAACCCCCAACAACAAATTAACTGACTGAAAATAACTGCTCTTAAGGATCCAAACCATTGATTTGTGTCTCTTTCTGATATGGAAAGATTTACTTTAAATTTACATTAAAATTTGAAAATATATAAAAAAGACAAAAGAAAAAGCAAATTCTCACTTACATGCTAGTATACTGGGGATAAACAAGCTTGAAAGAATTCAAACTTAAACATTACATATTTCAAATTAAGTGACATCCAAGGAAAATATTTTTTTATTTGAATTGTGATACAAGCAGCACAAGAACTAACCTGTACCCAGAGTCAGTACCTCTTAAATAGTATTTGAGAGACTTAGATGTCAAGGCAATGGCATTCAGTAGATTTAATGTCCTTTAAAATTTCTCCTATTGGTTCATCCTCTTGCCAGTGTCTCAATTTTGGTCCAGCCCCTCTGCCTTCCACCTGAAATGCCAGCACATTTCCCGGCCTTGCAGCCTTCCTGATGGACATGCACAGCGGCAATGGGTCTTTCACACACTCTTAGTTACTGCTCACAGTCTGCAAATGCTAGAATGGATTCCAGGCAACAGCATGACGGAGAGAACACAGACTCAGTCCAGAGTCAAAGTGCCGACTTTGTCATGTCCTACTTTATATAACTTGGCACAAGTCACTAAGGGTTCCCAAGCTCTAGTCCTTGCCTGAAAATTTAGGATAACGATACTTCATCTATTGTGAGAATCAAGTGGGATCATGTACATGAAATTAGTTTCTCAAATGGAAAGTCACACACAAAGGAAAGCTGTCTGGCAAGTTCTTTTTTCTGTCATCAGCTGATTAGGCAATGGAGGCCAGTGAGTATGTCAGTACTAAGAACGTCACATAGTTTATAGGGCTGAGAATGGAACTGGACACATGTTGGATTCCTAGTCTCACTCCTTGGGATCAAGGCCAGCTTACAAAAGCACACGGCCGTGGCAGCCTGACAAGAATGATTACTGGGACCTGCCTAGAAATCACGTAAACCAGCTAACATTACACAGACAGTAGCATCTTTTGCAACCTGTGATATAGAAATTACAGCCATCAAGCCATAGCTATAAGCTTTAAAAAAATTATAGTTAGAGAAATTAGCATATTTTCTTTAAACTTCTCTTAAACATGACCTACTTTGATCACCAAGGACTAGAAAAGCTGATTTGATGAGAATTTTAAGTTCCAGCTAATTATACAAGGAGAAAGCATCAGAGACCTGGGGGTGGGAGAGGCACAGAGAATGAGAAATACCTAGACAAATGAATGAGGAAATTCTCTGAGAGAGAAGAATTAGATTTCTCTCCATATATATTTAATAGTTACGTAAACTCGAAGAGTTAAAATGTGAAGAACAAAAAAGGTCAATTTTTTTAAAGACCATGTGCTTGTGTAATTGCATTTTGACCAACACCCATTTTATTTGGATGACATCTATCACTGAGAATCCTAGGAATTATATAATTAAAGAATAATAATAAAGCAATTTCCTAATCACCAAACTCCTACGAAAAAAGTGAGGATCTAGTGGCATCATATATAATATTCCCCTAGAGAAAGAGAAATCACCTAGATACAGTAAAGGCATATGGATGTTCAAGCTACCTCACCTATTACCGTTAGCCAAGGGTACAGAAGAGCAATCTTAGAGTTGGTCTCCTTTTGCACTAACTTAGACTTACCAGATAGTTTAAGGCAAAAGAGATGATTAAAAGTATTCTAGCTAAGAATGGTCATCTACACCAGACCAAAGTAGATAGCAATCAGAAGAGTGGATGTCAAAAAGTTCACTGCCACTTCCCTTACATTTCCTAACCTCTAGGATTGCATTCATGTGGATTTTTACAAACTGCTTCCTTACTAGGATGTACCTATGTAATAGACACAGAGACTAGTTTCTTGCTCAGCATTTATTCCTTCTTCTGGTAACAGCACTTCAGAATTTCCTTTGAGATCCATGTGACTTGGCCATAGCTGACCTCACTCTTCCTTGCTCTAAGGATGAACCTATGACCTGCACGATCAGTGTTATCTTCTCCTCTATCCACAGGGATGGACACTGACTCTACGAAGCCAATGAGACTCCTATTTAGAACTTTTATTAGAACTCCTGAAAAGAGAAAATCTCTTTCATCTGGATTGGCAGGCTGAAAGAATGAGAGTGTCAAGTCACTAGGCATCACGCGGCCGCCCTGAGGGAAACATCTTGCAGTGCTGAAATAACTGAATGACTGATGGCTATGACATGCACTCAGACCCTAGGTGGTGAAAGCTGGGGTGTTGTGACATCTTGAACCCCTGGATTCAGCAACGCCTGAGGCCAGTCATTCACAGACAATTAATTTACATAATCTTTAAGGCTTATGCCCTGCCAGTTTGCAGTCCTTTGCATTAGCATGAATTCTGAATAATATAATTTTGCTTCATAAAACGTGGGCATTTTTTTTTGAATCAGTATAAGTGTGTTTTAGGACACTGCTATTGAAAGGAATTTCAATGTGACTATTTCCTATAAGTATTTTTAACAAACTTCTTTATTTGTGTGAATGCACAGTTGCATTTTCTCTTTTAATTGATTTAAAACAAATGTAAGATGCAAGACTTAGAGTGTCTGCTACTTTTTAGAAGGGCAAAAGTGGCCTTTCACGCCTAAGAACCTAAAGCAAACACTATTTGAGGTCAAGATATTGAGTAACATAAATCTCAACTTTTCTTTCAACACCTCTCTTGAAGAGGCCCTGCCAAAAACCCTATCCTACTACACTGCTATGTAAATCTCCCATATCCAGTTTACTGATGGCATCTCCCGTGGCATCTCTGTCCAGGTCCTGGGACAGCAGAAGGAACTGTGCGAGAGACTCGGCTGGCTACCACAGCTGCCTGGAACTTCGATTAACTCCAAGTATGTAAGGGCAGGGAGAGCTGGCAGAGTACGAAACTGCATTCCAGGAAGCCCACCTGGGACTTTCTGCAGGACATCCAGCTCTTAAAACAGCCAAGGTCAGAAAGGAAAGCAGGTGCTCAGAGGCTTTCAGAAAAGGGGTTTTCCTTTTGCTTTCGGGACCAGGTTCTTTATTAGGTCTGTATGATGCTTTCTTTTTTTAAGTAAAGATGGAAAATTCAGCAAGTATTTGGTGAAACCTGGGTAGGGCCAATTATGAATACTCTCAATAAAATAAATTATCTTTCAGCGTATGATATATATTCTGTACTTTTGAACATGTAGTAATTATAGTTTTATTTCCATTAACAATTTAGTTAGGGGATGGCCCAGTGGCGCAGCAGTTAAGTTTGCACGTTCTGCTTCGGCGCCTGGGGTTCACTGGTTCGGATTCCAGGTCCAGACCTACACTTCGCTTGTCAAGCCATGCTGTGGGAGGCATCTCACATATAAAAAGTAGAGGAAGATGGGCACGGATGTTAGCTCAGGGCCAGTCCTCCTCAGCAAAAAGAGGAGGATTGGTGGCAGATGTTAGCTCAGGGCTAATCTTCCTCAAAAAATCCCAAAACCAAACCAAACAACAATTTAGTTATATTGACTGATAGGAAGAGATTCTTTTCTGAAGAATCAGCATCTCCATAGGCAAAGCCTAGGAATCAGAATTTTCAGGCGATGCATGTTACCCGAGAACCACACACTGAGAAACATTATCCTGGGGGTAAATTCATATTCAAGGGGGTATATCCACTTGTACTTTATAAACTGAATTAACAAGTCACATCATTGGTGCCATGTCTACCGCTTAATGCTTTTATATAAAATCCTATTTTTCAAGAGCCACAGAGTTAAAAAGAGGATGCAATATCTCTCAGACCTGCAATCACCCCTGTATTCACGCCACGGAAGGATAAAGTGTTCCTGACTCCTGCTAGAGTGGCAGCACAATACAAACAAACAGCTTCAGCTCTCCTTCAGGCCACAAAGCAGAAGACATTTCATAGACCACTATGGATCCACTGATACATTGTAACTTGAAAAGTTAACATGTGTTTTGGTGCTTATTTCCTACTCTAATTTTTAATACAGCATTACAGGAAACTACCTAGTGTATTCTTTACACTGGAACGCATTCAGCCAATTGTGGTCTAAATGTAGTTCATACGGTTTGTTAGCAACAGCATATAAAAGGCGGCTCTTCATGAGGCATAGATATCCATTTGGAAAGTCACACTTATAATAAGCCATGTTGGAAATATGGATCAGTTCTTGAGAACTGTGAGGTACCAATGAATGCAAAGGGACTCATTCATAAATGAGTCTCCCACTGGAACTCCTCAAGTGATATCCTGAACATCCTAGGTTTTATAATCATATGACAGTCGTGATTAACGTCAAAGTCCTCTTCTCTGTTCTTCTCTCCATCCTCTCTTTTCATCCCTGTACCTTCTCTCTTTTTACAATTACCAGGATTAATGCCAGGGACTATCTTTATTCTTGTACCTCCAGTGTTTACTAGGGTGCCTGGCACATAAAAGGTGCTTAATAAATACGTACTGAATGAATGGACAAACAGATGAATGAATAAATGAACTAAATGGCTTTCTCTTATTTGGCCACATTATCTTTTATTCCATTTTAACTTTTCACTCAGTCTATCTACTCAAGCCGGAGTGGGTAAGAGTAATCTCTCATTCTCACCATTTGCCACAGGATACCGAAAATTCATCAACCTGGTTCTCAGCAGGCTTATAGGACTGATGTCTGCTTCCTCAACTGACGATCCTGGAGGATGGAGAATGGTTTTGATGGAATACTGGCTAGCACTTCCCCTCCCTCAAAGTCCTGAGGTTTTCTATTCTTTAATTAATAATCAGCTTAAGGAAAAAGAGGCCAAGAAAGAGACCTGGGTCACAAGTCTGGATTCATGTATGTGGGAATTTGTCTCTGTGTTTGTTTATGCATGTGTGTGTGTGAAGCTTGCACAGGCTGGGAGCTGAGGTGATGGATGGAGTGCGTAAGAGCAAGAACCCTCCAGAGTCTGGTAATTTCTGAAGAACTTTCCACCACACAGTGCCTGGAACTAAACAGATGATCAATAAATCTTTGCTGAATGAATAAAAGATACTTTTTGTTGTAAAAGCAAGGTATGGCCAAAATCAGCCAATGAAAGGCTGATTAAAAATTACAAACGTATATTTGATATATATATATATTTCTCTCTCACACATCTATGAATATGCTTCACTACCAATGGAGTCTCAGGAAGGAAACAAGTGCTTCTTGTTTTCCATTATTCCTTCAACATCAGCACACTACTTGATACATAGTAGGTGCATAAAGTAAGAAGGAGAGTAAAAGCTACGCAAATGATACAGGAAAATATGTGGTAATGCCATAAGAGTGTTTAAATAAATAGAAGGCTATTCATAGGAGAGAGAGCCTGCCTGTGATGAAAATGAAGCAAGCCTTTTAGAATATCATAGAATTTAACTCCAATGTATATATAAGATTAGCAGACAGAGAGGTAGGAAAGGAAGATGGAAGGCGATTTCTTAAAACAAATGGTGTAAGCAAATGAGTAGAGAAAGGAAAGAATAAGTTGCTCAAAGGGGAATAATTACAAGTATTTCAACTAGACTGGAACAAATGGAATGTCTAACAGTTACAGACCAAGCTGAAAAGGTATCCAGGGACACTGAAAGTTCGGCTAAGGGAAATCAAATTTTATTTAGGAACAAGCAGGAAACCAGTCACCAAGAGGATGTCAACAGAGGAAGGTAAACCAATCTGGCTCAATGTAAATAAAAATTGAAGGGGACCAGTAAGCTTTGGAAGTTGTTTGTATTTCAATATTTCAGGTCATGGATTTAAGTGGTAGTTAGAGCAATGGAAAAAAACAAGGTCAAATGTGAGACATACTGTGAAGGAAAAATGAAAAAAGAAGGTGGGATTAGATGTGAAGAGTGGAAGGTGGGAAATGCAGTCAAGGTAAGTTCAGATACCTGGGAGAATTCTCAGAATTGAAGGAGACTATGGCTCATTTCCACAGTAAGGAAAGTGTCTTTAGTTTAAATGGATAAATCAGTTAATTGCTACTAATAACAATGTAATGCAAGGTGAAGCTAATAAAGTAGATTTGGTGTGGTACAAAACCATGTGTGTTAGCACCACTTTTCTGAAAAGCCTTTGTGAATGGAAAGCATAAGCCATACGATAAACAGGTAAATTGATAATGATAAAAGGGTAGTGGTGAGAAGAAGAATAGAGAAAGTTAAAATGCATCATTTTCTAGTTTTATAGATGAGGAATGTTGTATGACACAATACACCTATAAGCTACTACATATAAAGTGTCTAAAAAAGTAAATTTCTGGACATAGTGTTCTAAAGGAATGAGGAAAAATGTGGAGTCACATCTGCTTGGAGAGAGGCAGCAGTGTTTTTCGCCACACATGAAGGTGATAAGGACTAAACAAGGAAGCTGGAGGAAAGGGAAACGGACACGCAACTATGAAGAGAAGCAGAACCAAGAAATCGGAGAGCTAGAAATGACATGTTCTTAATTATAAAAATGTTCAAATTAAATTTCTCTTCATCAGAAAATGAAATAATTGGTAACAATTTAGTGAAGACTCCAACATAAATGTAACAGAGTTAAATATCTGCCAAGTTTTCTCATCCACAAAGCTTTAAGGTGAGACATTTTGGGAACTCAGAACATTTTTATTATGAAAGTAGGAAAGCAAGTTTGCAATAAACACAATCAGAACCCAAAGCAGAAGGAATGGCCTCCAGATGCCCCTCCCCCATCTCATTCCCTAGAGAAAACTACTCTTAGTGCTTTGCTGCATAGCCTTACACATTTGTTCTATGCATATTAACATTTGAATTGAATTATTATTGAATTAAATTGAGTTACTGAATTAAAATTGAATTCAAAAACACATGTGGCCTTGTCTTTCTAAGAAATCATTCATTCACCAAATAGGAATAGTAGTGTACCATGCTGAGAATCCAAAGTCAAATACTGTCTGCATTTTATTCTCAAGGAACTTACAGTCTAGTAGGAAAGAGAAAGAAGTAAATCAATTATTACAATACAGAACTTCGGACTATGAGAATCATTACTTTGTCTAATGCATATTAAATATTTCAAACATTTCAGAAATTTTTCAGAAAACAAGATTAAAATGCTTCAGTTGAATTAAAGGTGATTTCAAGGAAGCAAACCTAGATTGACTTACAGAAGATTTAGAGAAGGTTTCTGGTGCAAGTAGTCAGACATTTTCAGATAAGTCAGGCAAAGTTTCTTTATATTATGGAGTGACTATCACTTTAAGTGTTCATTTTCTGGTGGTTTTAATATCTGAAAATATCTTTGGCCTAAAATCTTTCATTTTATGTTTGGCCCATCAAAGATCTATTTGAACAAAGTGAACACTGGTTTTTCTATTTCCAAATATTTGAGGACTCGGAGAAAAACTAAACTTCACTTACGATTTATAACTATGTCTGTCCGGAGAAAACAAGAGTCAATGAAAACTGCCAGAGAAGAAGACTGGTGTTTTCACACAGCCTTTGTGTTCAGTCACGCATTTCCCCTTCTTTTGGAAGATGGACAGATGGGCACTCATATTTAGGCGGTTCTTTTGATCCGCCCTAGGAACTGCGTATGAAACTACCGCTTCTCAGAAACGCTGAATGAGAACATTATTCATCACTTAGGAAGCCTGCGTGTCAGGATGCGTTTAGCTTTTATACAGTCCCATTCATTTTGTTCCCCTACTAACATCTACTTCCTAACACAGCCAATTTTTAGTAACTCACATTTAAAGATTATTTTGTGACCCATCACAGACAAATTTTTGTGAATGAGCTGCTAAGGTGATGACAGCACTACTAGGTGACACTGATCGAGTCTACGCCCCTTTGTTTCTGTAATGCCTTAATGGAACTCGGAAATTAAAGCAACTTGCAGTGTTTTACCAACACATGAAATATGTGATTATAATTCATTTAACTACCCTTAATCTGTTGAAACGTATTTAAATGTATTCCCTTAATTTTCTGATGCTTTTAGTCTCTCTTTCTCCTTGGCTTCAAATACTTGAAGGAATGTCACAGGGTGTTTTGAAATCCACCCAATTTAGCGCCATAGGCACTACAGCACAACCTCCTAAACACATACAACTTTAGTTCACTGTATGACTGATTTGCCTCTCTTTTGCCATTACAAAATGGAAAAAGAAAATTTAAATGGGATTCTTTTATTAAAATCATACTCAAAATTTACAGCTTTAACAAAAGAAAATTTTTAATTACTTTTTATTATTTGGCTCTAATTATCTGTCACAGACAGATATTTTTTATATGACAAATCAAACGTCAAAAGTATGAATATTTGGCATAAAAAATGAAATTCATTCTGAAATCTCCCAGGAATATCTTATTTCATGTCCAGGGAAATTAGCAGTAAGTCCTTCTTGGAACATGCCAGAACTGTAGAATTCACTTTGTCTTGTTTCAGTTCTCTCCAACAGGACCAGTAAGTTAATCTGAAGACCTGATTGCAATGCTGGGCTCGTAAAAACCTTATCAGAGGAAATACTGACCGTTCTAGACACAACATCTATTCTCTTCATCATTTCCTCGATGAAAGATCATTTGGCAGAAATTCTGAGAGTGAAAGGTCATAGTTGCTTCCTTCCACCTCATATCTATAAGAGGGAAAAAGTCACACTTGGAGGAAACTTAGGAAATGGTCAATAGTCTGCATCACTCCGTCTGTGCTTTGCCTCTCTGGACCACACACTTAATCAAAGAGATAGCAAGTCACACACAAATGCTGTAGATTATCTGAGGATAACATCATTATCAACTTGAGAGACGTATTAGTGTCCTACTTTACTACCAAGATAATCTTTTTCTAGAATCCTCTGAATGTGATTGTTATGATTTGTCAACATTTACTTTTTTTTTTAAGATTGGCACCTGAGCTAACAACTGTTGCCAATCTTTTTTTTTTTTTTCCTGCGTTATCTCCCCAAATCCCCCCATACATAGTTGTATCTTAGTTGCAGGTCCTTCTAGTTGTGGCACGTGGAACACCACCTCAACGTGGCCTGACGAGGGGTGTCGGGTCCACGCCCAGGATTCGAACCAGTGAAACCCTGGGCCGCCAGTGCAGCGGAGTGCGTGAACTTAATCACTCAGCCATGGGGCCGGCCCCTCGACATTTACTCTTAATGAGCCACAAACAGTGCTGTGCTGGGGCTGGCTGGTACAAGCTCATGAGAACCGATTGTTAAATTTTCAAGAATTTCGTGAACCAGTGGTGAAATACACCCATTATTAAAAATAAAATTATATAGACTTACAATTAAGCTAATTATATTAAAAGGAAAGATAATAAATACTCAAAACGCATCACTTCCTAATTCTTTTATTACATTTTACTATTGCCTATGAACCTACTGCAACTGTGTGGTGGAAATGCCATATAATGGTGTGCTATTATGCATCTCTTTCCACCTCTGTGTTCAGTAATGTTGCATTGGTACCTTGAAACTAGCCACAGTGCAGCATTTACAACATAGAAATTAACTAATGCTACAAATCAGTTGTCCTCTGTCCTGGCGAGCGAGTAAACATTTACCAGCACATCACTGGCATGGTAGGTTCCAGGATTACAGAGAAGAGTAAGACCTAGCCTTCATAGAAATTGTGACCTAATTGGGAGATAGGTAAGTACTTAACTATCAGACATCTTATAAATGAAATAATAGGGGTTAAACGTGTTAGACGAAAAGAAAGAGATGCAATAAATTTTGCCTGAGGTGTTCTGAGAGGGTCTATATAAAAGAAACAACCTTTGACTAGATCTTTAAGGTTGAGGAAAAACTCACTTGGCAGAGAAGAAGGGAAATGCCCTACCAGAAAAGAACAAAGGGTGAAGTATGAGATGCCTTGGCATGTTCTGGAAAAGGCTAATAATTGAATATGTTGAGAGTAGTGTTTCTTGGACATTTCCACTTAGAACCATTAATGGCAAAGAATGAGTGGGTAATTCTTGTGAAGCTGCAGCTTGAAAAGGCTCAGTGCTAAGAGGAATTTTCTTTAATTTTATCTATTTCACCTTAAAAATTGTCATAATTTTCCATGATCTTTATTCTGTATTTTCATGTGGGATAGGGTTCTTGTACATGCTCTGCTCTCAGGATATAAGTATCTCCCAATAATCTCCCAAGATGGAGAGACAAATAGACAAAGATGCAGTAGCAAAATGAAGAAGGGCCACAGGGATAGAAAAGGAAGTAGACAGGGAGATGAAGGGAGGAAGAATTTCTTGGAATGATTCTACACTGAAAGCGACACTATAGAGATATGTTTTCTACTATTCCCCAGACTACAAACGTATTCACAATCAGGTATCAGTAGAAGGTCGTCTTCCTTATAATGAACCAGAGGTGGACGTACCAGGAAGCTAATGAAGCTTAAAGCTTCAGCACCGTTCATTTGCCTAGTCCCTTTTCAAGGCCCTGAGAGCAGCCCTAGCAATATGTTCACATGGCTGTGAGTTGTTGTAAAATTTACTAAGCTAAGCTATTTTAATGGCAATCAGTTAAGACCACTGTCTTTTCAGTCACAACTTCCCTTCTGTTACCCTGCCTCTTACCTGGTGGTACTGGAATGACTGGTTATTTGGGATGTGGCTAAGGGGAAATTCAGATGGGGATAAATTTTGCTGGAGTGTGTAGGAAATATTCATGTGGCTTAGAGTCACTTCCATTTATCACGAAGCTATTGTTAGTTATTACCCCACTCTGCCACTTCCCTTAGCATCAATGACAAGGACATGCAGGGTCAGAGGTTATACAGAAGCATGAAAATGTCAACTTCAAGTCCAGACACAGAAGACCATGGGGGAGAAACAAGGTTTAGAATGTACATGGCCAGAAGCTTCTCTGCGGAAAATGCTTCCAGTATTATTAGACCCACCCCTATTTCTCTTCTGTCAGAAATATGTCCAAAGTATAAAATTATAAATGCCTTAGATACTTATTTTTTCACTAAGACTTTATTTTTTTTAGAGTATTTTAGGTTCACAGCAAAATTGAGGGGAAAATTTCCCTTATACCTTCTGCCCCACACATGCACAGCCTCCCCCACTGTCAACATCCCCTATCAGAGTGGTACATTTGTTATAATTGATGAACCTACATTGACACACCATAATCACCCAAAGTCCATAGTTTACATTAGGCTTCACTCTTGGTGTTGTACATTCTACAGGTTTGAACAAATGTATAATGACATGTATCCATCATTACAGTATCATAAAGAATATTTTCATTGCCCTAAAAATCGTTTCTGCTCTGCCTATTCATCCCACTTCCCTCCCCGAACCCCTAGCAACCATCGATCTTTTTACCACCTCCATAGTTTGTCCAGAATCTGGATCTGCCCTTGTTAGGCCCTGTGTGTGTATTTGCATTCAAACATCACAAGGCATAATATTATGGGTCTAATACAAAAATAACATTTTAACTTATTTACCAGCTAAACTTTTTTTTTTACCCTAGATATTTAAATATAATTAAACTCTGTAAGTCCCCTAGTTTGAAAAGTATACACCTAGGGCTTAGCACGCATGAGTGGCTAGGAAGGGCTGGAAAAATACAGGATGGGGCCAATGCATTAAGGACATTGCCTGCTAGGTACAGGAGTTTGGATGTTTTTCCAGAGAGTAGCTGAAGGGTTTTAAGCAGATCCTATTTTAAAATGAACTTTGGTGATGGTACAGGAAAAGGATTAAAATGGGAGTAAATAATATGATAACTGACTTTAGGGCTATTGCAATAGACTTGGTTCAAGATCATGAGGACTTGAATTAGGTCTATGAAACAGAAAAGGACAGGAGGAAACAGGTTTTAAGTGTTATCAAAAGATCAATAGCCCTGTGGCTAACAGGATGTGGGAAGTAGGTAAGAGGGAGCTGCCAAAGATGACTCCAAATTTTCTAGTTTGAGCACCTAGAGGAATGGTACTGCTCATAATAAAGTTGGAGAATGCAGAAAAATCAAGTTTTCCACAACATAAACAGCAATGGCATACAAATTGAAATTGTTGCCTTAAAAAAGTTGTGATATGTTTTTAAGATATATTTTTAAAATACTGTCAAATTTCTTTTACATATGATTATCTTGGGTTGTCTTTCTCCCTTAGGAGAAGTCAGCTTTTGGATTATCAGTTATATCCTGGGTGATATTTTAGCAACAACCAGAATCTTCAAGCAAACTGGTCAACCATATTTATTTATTATTTTTTGAGCATTTATTTTAAAACCAGCATAGAAAAACTGTAAAGTTTAAAATGAATTCTGAGAAAATATGCAAAGTATGCACCTTTAGTGTAGGATTGAATGTAGTAAGTTATCTTTAAAAGCAATTTTTAAAAATATACATCAATATTTCAGGTTTAGAAAAGAGAATCAAATTATAAAACATCGAGGGGAGAAGAACTTTAGAGGTCATTTAATTAACTTCCAATCAACGCTTGACTCTCCCAGTTGACTCTCCTGGTCTCCCTTTTTGTTATGCCGGTCCTGCACACAGTTGAAGAAAGCCACGCTGTGTCCCCTAAGACTTCTCTTTTACAGACAAGGCCCTGCTTCTATCCATGAGCCTCTACATGATGTTGTTTGACATCCTCCTAACCATCACGGCCATTCTCCTTCTGACACACCATTGTTTTCCAGCATTTCTCTTTACCTTCAGAATTCAAAATGTACTATTAAATCAATACACTTTGGATACATTTATTTAACCAACAAGCAGCAAACAACTCAACCATATCCAGTCCATATTTCACCATCTTGTCCTTAAGAAAATCATGGGAAAATATGTCATGAATTACAATATTTATAGCATTCTCCTGATTATACTGGTGGCCCTTATAAAGGAAATTGGTCGAATAGAATATGTTATCTTTCAGTTTATCACCACTTTCCTTTTTTTAAGTGCTCCTAAGGAATCAATGTAATAAGACATTTTAGGAATTTTTTTCAGGATCCGGCAGATTGAGAACTCCATTTATACAACTGGGGACAATATTTGCTTATTTTCCATTTGTTACTGTCCTGCACTCTACATTCCTCAGTGTCAGTCCATCAAATTCTCTCATATTTGAATATTATCATTCAGGCAGGAAGAGAAATGTGAAGTTATTAGAACACCGAGGTGCTCTCATAACCAGCTCACTTCTTTGAGATTTCAAGTCTTTTATGGGTAGACTTTTTTCCACCCATGTAAAAATTCTTTCTATTTGAGAGAGAAAACTACAGAAAAATAGGACTCAGCTTTTCCTTTTCTAATATTACTGCAGTAGAAATTTTCTCCAGTTGAGTGTATTTTTAGTCTGAACATATACTTGAAACGGCCTCTTCTTTCCTCCAATTGTTATTTTATCATTTTTAGCAAATCTCCCTTCATTTAAGGTTCCAGCTTCCCTTTTTCTTACATTAGCCGATCTTTTTCTGTTAATATGTTCCTACTTTCTTTCATTATGTCTGTCCTCGTTACATCTGAGCCAGCCAGAAGGAATACATACACTCAAGAATTTTAATGTCTGTCTTCCCTTTTTCTCTCCTTAAAATTATTTTCAACCATTCCATTTGAATTTTTTTTCCTCTGATAGTGTCTTTCCTTTCAGAGTCTCTGGTCATGAAATATTATCCAATTTTTGTCTCAGTGTTTCAAAATCGATCTTTTTATATTTTAGTGTGCACACATATCTAATTATGTTCAGGATTTCCCTTCCTGTTTATCAAGGGCTCCATTTGAACCAGGGTTGCTTTCTGCTGTATCTTGTCATTTCTGTTTCTAGACTTGAACAGAATTATGTTAAACAGTTTGCCTCATGGCTTCCTCAACCTTCCGAGAAATTGTCAGATATTCAAATAAAATATCGTCAGTTACTCTTTTTTAAGCAGAATAGGATTTCCAGTGTATGTACATGAAAGCAGCCATGGATCTGTGGATGGCAGACACACTGGGTTTAATTCTGGCTATGCTGTAATTGTTCTGACTTTGTGTACCTTAATTTCTCATGGAGAAACAAGTTACCTAAGGGTTCACATGGTGTTCCTTCAGCTAAAAGGGTCAGGATCTCTAGCAACTAGAAAGCTGGACAACTCATAGGATTTCTTTGCAAGGTAGCAACAGGTCTTCTTCTACCAGCGGCCCATCCCTCCAGTCGGTGCTAATTACCTTTATCCATTGTTTCCAAGGCTGCAGTTCACAAAATCCATAGGAGCAGTAGGAGGAAAGGGGACTGTGTTCGGGCATGATACTCTGAGAGGTCTGCTTCCAAGGAAAGACACATTACACAGGTACAGACAGAGGAAAAATTCTGGTAGCAGTGTCTATCAGGGTCTGACATTTTTCATGTATTCTATTGGTTTAAAGTGTCAGACAAATAGGCTATGTGGGTAGACAAAAAAGCCACCACTTCCATCCTATAGACCTAAAGTAAATGTATGCTACTAACCACTGTTAATAGGACTATGACTGTGCACACAGATCTTAAATCAAGTTTTATGATTGAAAAAGGGATTCTAACTAAGAACAAAGTGAGCAGAGCCAAAAATCGTAATTTGTGCAACACAAGACTCCATGGAGATCTCATTCTAGAATGAGTAAATAAATTAAAAAAAAAAAAATCAACATGGGATGCATGAGAAGAAAAAGTGAAACCCCTAAAATCCAGAGGATGATGATTTTGAAAATTATTACAGTGGCCAGGGAAAAAAACCCAAAAAATGCTTAGAACTCTAAATAGGAGTCAAGAAGCAAAGCCTAAGGATAAGAAGTAAAATAAGGTCCAGACAAAAGTTCTCTGAGGGAGCTAACAGAGGAGTAAAGGGAATGGGGAAAAAATGCACTAACAACTGAAATCTGCACTGGAAACAGTAATGAGCAGATCGGCACGCAGAAAGCAGCACAACAGGGCAGACAAACTTGAGACGCTGAGACGGGATACACGGGATAAAGTCAAAGAGTTGAAAAATGATAAGAAAGTGCAATTATTATGACTACAGAAGACAGGGTAGAGTGAGAAGTACTCATGATACTTTGGTATCTCTGATTCTAGAACAATGGGAAAATAGCAAATAAAATGTATAAGACCGGAAAACTCAATTCAGCAGAACATATCATATCTGTGGGCCCACCAAATACCAGACAAATTTAAAGAAAAAAAACTACAACTATATACATTCAGTCCAGACTTTTACATTATAGAAATAAAAATTTAAAGTTCTACAAGCATCCAAGAAGATGAAAAATAAATTTACCCAAATGGAAAAATAGTATCAGGCTAATCTCTGTAATAGAAAATGCCATCCAATAATAATATAATATTTTCCGAGCTCTGACGTAAAAAATAATATCAAGCACAAATAATAAATTATTTAATAGCATAGGAAATAAAATAAATACAGCTTGCAAATGAATTAGCAAAAAGTAGGAAATTTTTGAGAGAAAAAAACACAAAGAGGAAAGAAATTAGGGAAAATAAAATGCATACGTGGGAGATATAAAGCAGATCCAGTAAGTGAACTGGTATTCAGGAAATAAAAAACCTCCCCAAATAGAAAGGAATAAAAAGGCATTTAAGCGTGTAACTGCAGAAAAATTTTCTGAAATTAAGGAAAAAATAAATCTTCATACTAAAAGAACAAAACACTTTTCTAAGCATACAAATAATATACAGGAAAAAATATAGGAAAAAATGGATAGATTTTACCACAATTTAAAACGTAAATCACAAATTGTGACAAATATTTCATCAAATACTACAAGGGGTGATTTCTTTAATAGGAAAAAAGCTCTCACAAATCAGTAACAAAAATGGAAAATGAACAAAGAACATGAACAATTTATAAGAAAATTTGAATGACCAATAAACATATAAAAGTGAATTCAAATTCCCTGTTCTCATTAAAGAAACAGCAACAAAAACAATAATATATCACTGCATGTGAAGGTTAATTTTATGTGTCAATTTGACTGGGCCATGGGGTGCCCAGATATTTGGTCAAACATTATTCTGGGTGTTTCTGTGAGGGTGTTTTTTGGATGAGATTAACATTAAAATTGGTAGGCTGAGTAAAGCAGATGTGGGTGGGTCTCATCCAATCAGTTGAAGCCTAGATAGAACAAAAAAGCTGACCCTCCCTGGAATAAGAGAGAATTTCTCCGGCTGATGGTCTTTAAATGGGATATTGGCTTTTTTGCTGCCTTCTGACTGGAACCGAAACATCTGCTCTTCACAGGTCTCAAGCCTGCTGGCCTTTGGACTGGAACTACACCATTAGCTCTCTTGGTCCTCCGGCCTTCAGACTCAGACTACAATGACATTATCAGTTCTCCTGGGGCTCCAGTGGCTGACTTTCCCTGCACATCTTGGGAATTGCAGGTCTCCATAATCTTATGAGCCAATTCCTTCTAATAAATTTATATGATTGATCCATCTATCTATCTATCTACCTATGTATCTATAGCCCATAGGTTGTGTTTCTCTGGAGAACTCTGACTAATACACTGCATTTACCTACCAAAATCACAAAGCTAATAAAACCTACAATTAAGACTGGCATTGGTGTTGGGAGACTCTCAAGAAATATTGTTAAGATTGTAAATTTTCTACGTTTCTGGAGGAGTTCGATAATTTCAATATTTATAAAATGTCATATCTTTAATCCAGTAATTTCATTTCAAGGAATCTGTGATGTGGAAGTGTGACATAGCACATTAACTGTAGACTTTTTAAATATTAAAAACATAAAGAGGGGCTAACCTAAATGTCCACTGCTGGGGAACTGTAAAACATTATGATAAAGTCTATCGTGAGGCAGACATTGTGACCCCATTAAAAAAATGCTGAGGTATACTTAATGGCATGGGAAACTCTAATGGTATAACATTAAATGAAATAAGGAGAAGATAAAAACAATGTGATCCCAATTTTGTATTATAAAAACAAAAGTATATGAATCTAGGTATAAACAGAAACACGTCAATGATTAGAAGTACTTATGTTTGAATGATGGGGCTATATCTCATCTTTATTTTTAAAATTGCATTTTCTATGCTTTCCATAATTTCTAAAACAACATTGATTAATTTTATAATATGTAAGCAAAGAACATTATTTTAAGAAAAAGAAATCACAGACAGATCCCCTGCTCCTGAGAAGCTACAAAGTAGAAAATTCAACCACAGAATCCACTGTCAGAAAACCCCTTTGAGCCAGGAAGGGTTTTCTCAAGTTGTACCAAGGATCCTGTTTGACAAACTGTTTACATGCGTGGGCCTTTCCTTTTTCATTAGAGACGTCTTCAACGGAACTTCCTCTAGAAATAACTGATCTGCTTCCTGAACTAATACACACTTGACAGTTTGTGGCTGTAAGAGCTTTTTCAGTTTTCCAAAGGAGAGTTTTTGAGATATTGCAAAATATCTTGTAATATGGAGTATCTGAAAATGAACTTTTTGACCAACTTCTTGTCATTTATCCCTAAATTTTTAAAGAAAATAAGTGAGATAAAATGCAATTTCCCAAGCATCCATATCACTACCACTCCACCCCTGCAGGTTTACAATGACCTCTTTCCCAGTGCTTTAGTCGGCTTGATATTTCAGATGCCTAACACCTTAGCACTTCGCATGAAAAAGCAATCATTAGTCTTCTGATTCTGCCTCTGGTTAATAACTCAGGGTGGACACAGACTGAGTGTTCTTGCGGCAACACACGTTTTCATCGTTTTGACCCTGAGTAAATCACTTTAAATGTTCTCAACATGTGAACTGTACTAGCAATGTACTTGGAAAATTTAATTAGCACACAAAGTACTTAAAGTAATTCTCTGAAAGAATCTGATATCACACAGAAGCTCATCTCATACATTAAAATGTAAATTTTCCTTAAAAATGAATAGTAGAAACATGTGTTAATAAGAAATAAAAATTCAAGGGAGACAAAAGCTAATAGGCTTAATATAGCCCACCTCACCTTCAAAAAGAGGAAAAAAGGAAAAAAAACTCTTCAAATTACTGGAAAACATGAACAAACAGAAAAATTAATGCAGGGAGATGAACAGGCAATTCACAAAAGATATAAAAATGCTAAATAAACGTATGCAAAGATATTCAAACTCATAGGGTTGCATAAAGATAAATGAGAACATGTACTTAATATAACGCCCAGTAAATAATAAATGAAGCTATTAAATCATAACTAACCACTAAAGAGATGAAAATTTAACCAACTGTCCGAGTGTGTGTATGTACGTATCTGTCTATCTCTCTATGTCTCACTTTGGCAAACAGTAAAAAAAGAAGCTTACGATGCCCAGAACTGGCAAGAATGTGGGGCAACAGACTCTGTAATAATTTGTGATTTCAGTGTAAATAAGTGTGTCCTTTGCAAAACACTTTGGTAATATCTTTTAAAGTAAAAAATTATACATGTATTCTTTGAATGAGCCATTCTACTGCTGAAAATTCATCTTATATTAACCAAATATCAACACAAGTGTACAAAGAGACGTCTGTACAGGGATATTCATTAAAATAATGTTATAAAGAAAAATTGGAAATAGTCCAGAAATCTACTAATAGAGAGTTGGTTAAATAAATATAATAGAATATTATAGTACAAAATGTGATTGATATATACTGATAATAGAAAACTGTCCAATAAATAAAAAGTATAATGCAAAATAGTACATATGATGTCTTGTTTTTGTAGTGTATGTGTATATGAGTGAGTACATATACAGAATACACACAGAAAAAAGAAAAATATATATCAAATATCTTGGGATGAGGTTACATATTATTTTAATATTGTTATTATAATAAGTATTAAGACTTGCAAAAAGCCAAGTATTCATTACTGATACTAATGAAGTCATCATAAATAAAAATATTTATATGGCGCTACTCTCTGAGAATAATTTTAGAATAAACCTAGTTGTTTCTGCATATGGAGGGATACAGGTCTTCATCTTTCAACATAAATGAGACTAAAGCTCTACTATTTTTCACAACTCATAGATTTACCAAAAATTACTCCCTGGAACCAAAAGAATACTTAATCTTTCACTTCAGATTTATTCCCATTTAGATAAACTATAAAAATACCTGCTGTGGACTGAATGTTTGTCCATCCCCAAATTCCTGTGTTGAATCCCTGACACCCAATGTGATGTATTTGGAGGTGAGGGCTTCAGAGGTCATTACCGTTACATTAGGTCACGAGGGTGGGGCCTTGTAATGGGATTAGTGCCCTTATAAAGATAGGCAGATTTCTCTCTGTGCAGTCACCCGGGAAGGCCAAGTGAGGACACAACCAGCTGGAGGGCCCTCACCAAGAACCTGACAGTGCTGGCACTCTGATCTGGACTTCAGCCTCCAGAACTGTGAGAAATAAACATTTATTGTTTAAGTCACCCAATCCATGGTATTCTATCAGCCCAACTAAATGAGATGGGATCATAGAAGACTGCAGGCTTTAGAGGCATTTTCTCCCCCATTTATGACAAACAACTAAACCAAACCAAAAGAAACTCATACCTTAGGTTGATAAAAGCTTCTGAGTTTCAGAAATATTCATGTGTATTATTTGTAATTCTAATGTCAAAGATGCAAAAGAAAAGGATAGAAATAATTTAAATAATAGTTCCAGGATAACCGGAAGTAGTAAAATGGTAAGCTGCCCTTCAGGAACTTCAGGTCAATAATGTCTAGCCAGGCTTGTCTGATAGTTAAATGTAATTACTACTTCATATGAGACACACATTCACAGACCAGACATGAGGCTCTCATGCACTGGCCCCTCCCCTGTGCCAGTCCACATGCATTTTCTCTACATGCATCCTCTCACTCAATGCATATCACAATCCTGTGACACAGGTTTTATTATCCCTGTTCCACAGATGGGGAACTTCAAGCTGTCAGAGGGAAGTTTGCTCAGGGTCACAGAGCCAGAACACGGCAGAGTCAGTATTTGACTCCTTGTCTATCTACCTTTAAAGCCCTTGCTCTCTCCTTTGCACTCCAATCAAGGACAATTTACAGCCACATCTCCAGACATATTTAGTACAGTGAGTTTGCTAAAGTACAATTTTTGTAGGTTCCTACATTTCAGTACCTTGGTGTTCTAGATATTAAGCACATTTACTTCAGAGTTGGATGCTTGTGTACTAGAAAGAAGAGTCAGAGTTTCATCTGGCCATGGGTGCATATTTACAAATATCAACTGGCTAGAATGACTAAATAAATACTGTTTTACCAAATGACACTATTATTAGTGACATTATTGCCTTACAAAGAATGATATTTGAGGCAGAGTTTGAATGAGTGTTAAATAATGTATAATTTTTGCTCAAATATAAGACATGATGGAATTGGTTTATCTGATATCTTATATAGTGTTCAATGAATGCTTTATGGAGAGAAGGATCTATGAATTTCTCCAGTAATTATGACAGTTAAAACAACCCTGGTGGTTCTTTAACTTCAAATATTAAATTGATCACAGGAAATTCTCATCTTTGTCTTCTAATGGCAACTCCTCTTACTTGAATGTTTTGCTCGTGTGTTTTAAGTGGATAGCACATACCATGGAGAAACAGCCACAGAATACAAAAACCCTTGTAATTATTTTTCAAATTAAACTGAATACTGACAAATGTATGCTAGACACATTTTAAGGCTTTTTTTATGCCTTTCCTAATTATCCACAGCTACAAGCAGCTAACAAGGAACTTCATCCTGCCGTTTTGACATCAGCCAAACCAGGTCACTATGCGGAGATCACTTGTGGAGAACAGAATTTCATGTTTGTGGGTCTGTTATAAAGAACTGATGGTGACGTGCAGTCCTCCACGCAAATGAATTTGAAAATCTACATGAAAAGGATAAATTCCTAGGTAAATGCAGACTACCAAAATTGTTCCCATTTGATATAGAAAGCTTAAACAGATCAATTTCTACAGAACAACCAGAAAAAGTTACTAAGAGACTACTCCATAAAAAAAGCAGCAGGCCCAGATGGTTTCACAGGGGAATTGTACCAAACCCGCAGGGACTAGATTGTCTCATCCTCTATAAAAAGGAAGAAAAGCTTCCTAAGGCCTCTTATTAAGTCAGTAAAACACTGCTACCTAAACCAAACACAGGAAATACCAGGAAAATTATAGACCAACATCACTCACGAAAAGTGATACAACAATACTAAAAGAAATATAAATGAAGAGAATCCAATTTCTCATTAAGGAAATAACACAATTACCAAGATGGATTTCTTCCAGGAATGCTAGGGGTGTTCTATCCAATAATATTGTACCCCATACTAACGTATGAAATCATACAAGAGAAATCAATTAATGCCATAATAGGTTAAAAATAAGAAAAAGTAATGCCAACTCTGTTTGAAGTTGATATAACAGCATCACTGGAAATTCCCAGAAAATCAGTGATAAATTAAGTCAAACAATAAAATAATTCAGTAAAGTAGAAGATTATAACTTGCATACAAAAATCAATAGCTTACATTTTACACACAATAAACAGAGGATATAATGGTCAGAAGGACACCCACTTACAATAACAACAAAGACTGAATATATAGAATTAAATTTAATAAGAAATGTTCAAAATCTATGCAAAGAAACTCGTAAAAGAAAATGTTCAAAATCTATGCAAAGAAACTTGAAAGACACAAAACTAGTGGTTAGTTCGCAGGCTCTGCTTTGCAGCCCAGGGTTCACAGGTTCAGATGCCAAGCATGGACCTACACACTGCTCATCAAGCCATGCTGTGGCAGCATCCCACACACAAAATAGAGGAAGACTGGTACAGATGTTAGCTCAGTGACCACCTTCCTCAAGCAAAAAGAGGAAGACTGACAACAGGTGTTCACTCAGGGCCAATCTTCCTCACCAAAAAAAAAAAAAAGGTAAACATACAAAAATAACCAGAAAAATAGTGAAAAAGAAAAAAATACTATGAGGGTGGAGGAGAACTAGCTTTAGAGAGACATTAAAACATACTAAAAAGCCTCGAGAATTAACACATGTGAGACTGATACATGAACAGACAAAAGACATGTGGAATAAAACAGTCTAGAATATAGACCCAAGAACATATGGAAATTTAACATATGGTAAAGATGGCATCTCAACGTGCTGGGGTAAATAATGATTTTCCTGGACTTACGATGGTGTTACGTCCAGATAAACCCACAGTAAGTTGAAAATATTGTAAGCCAAAAATGCATTTAATACACCTAACCTACCAAACATATCTTAGCCTAGCCTGCCTTGAACATGCTCAGAACACTTACATAGCCTACAGTTGGATAAAATCATCTAACATAAACTCTATTTTATAATACAGTGTTGAATATCACATGTAATTTATTGAACACTGTACTGAAAGTGAAAAACAGAATGGTTGTAAGCATATCAGTTGTTTACCCTCAGGACTGCATGGCTGACCGGGAGCTCCAGCTCACTGCTGCTGCCCAGCATCACAAGAGAGTATCATATGGCAGATCACTAGCCTGGGCAAAGATAAAAATTCCAAATTCAAAGTATAGTTTCCACTAAATACATGTTGCTTTCACACCATTGTAAAGGCAAAATCGTAAGTTGAACCATGTAAGTTGGGAAGCACCTGTATGGGCTTTTAAATAAATGGTAATGAGTCAACCAGGTAGAAATTTTAAAAAGATAAAACATCCACATATTGTACAAAAAACAAGAATAAAATCCAAATGCATTACAGATTTAAATGTGAAAAAAATAAATTACACTGCAGAATTACTAGATGAAAGCATGGGAGAATTTCTCTTTAATTTTAGTTTCAGGAAAGGCTCTCTAACTATGACTAAAAATCCAGAGGCAATAAAAGAGAAAATTGATAAGTCTGATTCATTAAAAAAAAATTGTATGGCAGAAAACAGCATAAATAAAATGTGATAAAAATATCTACTCCTTATTCCACAGATACAGGGTAGTATCTGTAATATACATAAACAGCTCTTAAAAACTGAGGGATGGGTAATAGATGAAAATGGCAGAATTAGGACTTCTGAAAATTCTCTGCTCCCTAAAAACAAAGAGAAAGCTAGCAAACATTTTCACAATCACTTTCTCAGCACTCTAGAAATTAACCAAAGATTTGCCGCAATGTAGGAAGCATAAATTTTAAAACATAAACAAACAAACGAAAAGCCCTCAAAAGCTGAATCACAGCAAGAATAGAAAGCTTTATGGCAGTTTAACTTGCTCTAGTTTCATACCCTGCTCTCTAGTTTCATGTAGCCTTGAAAAATAACAGTGCACATTCCCAGCACAGTCTGGCAGTCACTAGGGAAGGGGGTTGGGTGAGAAGCAGAATGTAGCTGCAGCTCTTTAAAAGCTTCATTTCCAAAGAAAGTCCCAACTTGCAAGGTTTTCTGTATTTGACATATCTCAGAGCCTAGCCACAGCAAAATGTCTGTTCCTTGGGTAAAGGGTGAGGAATAGGGGGTAGAGAGAGGGGATTGTTTATTAAAAACAATTTAAGGCAAGTGATTTAACTTCATGGCTGCCTGAGCCAGTGGTTAACAAAAATTGAGGCAAACAGACAAACCAAAAAACTTATAAGAAAAGCTGGGGCATGAGATGTCCATAGAGGCTTTAAAAAGCTCCAATACATTCCTGAGAATTTAGAAAGCCACACGCATGCCATTGCTAATGCTCAGGAAAAACCTGAGAAGGCCCTCTGCTCTCTCACCACTCGTTGGCCTTGAGGGTCTATATAAGCAGGAAGTGAAGACTACAGCAGAGTTGTCAAATGCCTAGTGGAGTACTGAAGTCATGTTTCATCATGCACATAGCCCTTTGGCAAAGACTCGGAGAGGTCTTGGTTCCAGGCATTTGAGGAAATATCTGTCAATCATTAGCTGACCACTAAGTTAACAGAACAAAGACTTCAGTGGCCACATATGACAAAGAATAGACATTCGCAAAATTAGTTTCTGAAAGTCAATAAACAAACAAACAACTACTACTATAATAAGCAGAAACAACAACAAACTTTGAAGAGGAGGGAGAATATGATTTTCAGATTTTCCACACTGTATTATTTAGAATGTCCCGTTTTCAACAAAAATTGCAAGACATGCAAAGAAACAAGAAAGTATGGTGCATATACAAAAAAACAAAAAAAGTAATCACTAGAAACTATCCCTGAGGAAAACCAGATGTTAGACTTACTGACAAAGACTTTAAATTAGCTATTTAAAGTATGTTCAAAATAATAAAGGAAGCCACATCTAAAGAACTAAATGAATGTGTAAGAATGATGTCTCATCAATTAGAGAATATCAATAAAGAGATAGAAATTATAAAAAAAAAAAGAACCAAACAGAGATTCTAGAGTTGAAAAGTACAATAACTAAAATGAAAATTTCACTAGAGGGGCTCAATAGTAGTTTTGAGCAGGTAGAAGAATGAATCAGTAAATAGGAAGATACGTCAGCTGAGATTATCAAGTCTGAGGAACAGAAAGAAAAAGAATGAAAAAAAAGGGGCTGGCCTGGTTGCATAGTGGTTGGGTTTGCATGCTTCACTTGAGTGGTCTGGGGTTCGTGGATTTGGGTCCCGTGTGCGCACCTACACACTGCTCATCAAGCCATGCTGTGGCGGCATTCCACATACAAAATAGAGGAAAATTGACACAGATGTTAGCTCAGGGCCGATCTACCTTACCAAAAAAAAAAAAAGAGAATGAAAAAAATGAACAGAGCCCAGAGCTGTGGAACACCGTCAAGTATATCAACATATGCATGCTACGGGTCCCAGGAGAGGAGAGAAATGGACAAAAATAATATTTGAAGAAATAATGGCCCCAAACATCCCAAATTTGATGAAAAACATTAATCTACACATCCAAGAAGCTCAATAAACTCTAATTAGGATAAACCAGAGAGAATCATACTTAGACATATCATAATTAAACTGCTGAAAGGCAGAGACAAAGAAGGAATTTTGAAAGTAGCAAGTTAAATGGTGTGACCCAACAATTCCACTCCTAGGTATACACCCAAGAGAACTGAAAACACGTTCACATAAAAAACAATTCCACTCCTAGGTATACACCCAAGAGAACTGAAAACACGTTCACA